>NC_061514.1:76931780-76952911 GCF_022539505.1 Lolium rigidum | reverse complement strand
GGCAATTCCCCGTCCCGGCAGGGTGCCAGAACAGAGATTCTGTCCCCCGAATTGAAGTTTCGCGATGGCGGCGGCGTCCCTGGAGTCTTTCTGGAGTTTCGTCAATCGGTGTCGAAGATTTAGGTCACGACGGCTTAAATAGGCGAAGAGTCGGAGTCGGAAGAGTCCCGAGGGGCCCACCCCATAGGGTGGGGTGACCACCCCTCTGGCCGCGCTGCCCTATGGGGAGGAGGCCCTGGGCCTCCCCTGGCTTGCCCTTCTGGCTCCGTGAGTCTTCCGGCGAAATAGAATTTCTGTAATTTTTCTGGATTTTTCCGAGCACTTTGGTTTTTGGGCCTTTTCTGCAATAAACAGACATAATAAACAAAAACTGGCACTGTGGCATCTTGTTAATAGGTTAGTCCAATAAATGCCATAATATGATATAAAGTGTGTATAAAACATGTGAGTATCATCAATAAAGTAGCATGGAACATAAGAAATTATAGATACGTTTGAGACGTATCAGCGACCATGGCGGTGAAGAGTCCTCCGGGAGATGATTCCCCTCTCCGGCAGGGTGCCGGAGGCGATCTCCTGAATCCCCCGAGATGGGATTGGCGGCGGCGGCGTCTCTGGAAGGTTTTCCGTATCGTGGCTCTCGGTACTGGAACTATTATCGACGAAGGCTTCTTATAGGCGAAGAGGTAGGTTTAGGGGCGACGCGAGGGACCCACACGCTAGGCCGGCGCGGCCAGGGCCTGGGCCGCGCCGCCCTAGTGTGGCGTCGCCTCGTCGCCCCACTTCGTATCTCCCCCGGTGTTCTGGAAGCTTCGTGGAAAAATAAGATCTTGGGCGTTGATTTCGTCCAATTCCGAGAATATTTCCTTACTAGGATTTCTGAAACCAAAAACAGCAGAAAACAACAACTGGCTCTTCGGCATCTTGTTAATAGGTTAGTGCCGAAAAATGCATAAATATGACATAAATTATGTATAAAACATGTAGGTATCATCAATAAAGTAGCATGGAACATAAGAAATTATAGATACGTTTGAGACGTATCAAGCATCCCCAAGCTTAGTTCCTACTCGTCCCGAGTAGGTAAACGATAACAAAGATAATTTCTGAAGTGACATGCCATCATAATCTTGATCAATACTATTGTAAGCACATGTAATGAATGCAGCGATCCAAAGCAATGGTAAAGACAATGAGTAAACAACTGAATCATATAGCAAAGACTTTTCATGAATAGTACTTTCAAGACAAGCATCAATAAGTCTTGCATAAGAGTTAACTCATAAAGCAATAAATTCAAAGTAAAGGCATTGAAGCAACACAAAGGAAGATTAAGTTTCAGCGGTTGCTTTCAACTTGTAACATGTATATCTCATGGATAGTTGTCAACATAAAGTAATATGATGAATACAAATATGCAAGTATGTAAGAATCAATGCACAGTTAACACAAGTGTTTGCTTCTTGAGGTGGAAGGAAATAGGTAAACTGACTCAACATAAAAGTAAAAGAATGGCCCTTCGAAGAGGGAAGCATCGATTGCTATATTTGTGCTAGAGCTTTTATTTTGAAAACAAGAAACAATTTTGTCAACGGTAGTAATAAAGCATATGTGTTATGTAAATTATATCCTACAAGTTGCAAGCCTCATGCATAGATTACCAATAGTGCCCGCACCTTGTCCTAATTAGCTCGGATTACCTGTATTATCATTGCAATACATATGTTTTAACCAAGTATCACAAAGGGGTACCTCTATGCCGCCTTACTTCAGACAAGACGAACATGCATAGCAACTCACATGATATTCAACAAAGGGTAGTTGATGGCGTCCCCAGGAACATGGTTATCACACAACAAGCAACTTAATAAGAAATAAGATACATAAGTACATATTCAATACCACAATAGTTTTTAGGCTATTTGTCCCATGAGCTATATATTGCAAAGACAAAGGATAGAAATTTAAAGGTAGCACTCAAGCAATTTACTTTGGAATGGCGGAGAAATACCATGTAGTAGGTAGGTATGGTGGACACAGATGGCATAGTTATTGGCTCAAGGATATGGATGCACGAGAAGTATTCCCTCTCAATACAAGGCTTAGGCTAGCAAGGTTATTTGAAACAAACACAAGTATGAACCGGTACAGCAAAACTCACATAAAAACATATTGCAAGCATTATAAGACTCTACACCATCTTCCTTGTTGTTCAAACCCTTACTAGAAAATATCTAGACCTTAGAGAGACCAATCATGCAAACCAAATTTTAGCAAGCTCTATGTATTTCTTCACTAATAGGTGCAAAGTATATGATGCAAGAGCTTAAACATGATCCTTATGAGCACAACAATTGCCAAGTATCAAATTATTCAAGACATTCTACCAATTACCACATGTAGCATTTCCCGTTTCCAACCATATAACAATTAACGAAGCAGTTTTAACCTTTGCCATGAACATTCTGAGTAAAGCCAAGGACATATTTGTCCATATGCAACAGCGGAGCGTGTCTCTCTCCCACACAATGAATGCTAGGATCCAACTTTATTCAAACAAAACAAAAATAAAAACATACAGACGCTCCAAGTAAAGCACATAAGATGTGATGGAATAAAAATATAGTTTCACTAGAGGAACCTGATAATGTTGTCGATGAAGAAGGGGATGCCTTGGGCATCCCCAAGCTTATATGCTTGAGTCTTCTTGAAATATGCAGGGATGAACCACGGGGGCATCCCCAAGCTTAGAGCTTTCACTCTCCTTGATCATATTGTATCATCCTCCTCTCTTGATCCTTGAAAACTTCCTCCACACCAAACTCAAAACAACTCATTAGAGGGTTAGTGCATAATAAAAATTCACATGTTCAGAGGTGACATAATCATTCTTAACACTTCTGGACATTGCACAAAGCTACTGAAAGTTAATGGAATAAAGAAATCCATCAAACATAGCAAAACAGGCAATGTGAAATAAAAGGCAGAATCTGTCAAAACAGAACAGTCCGTAAAGACGAATTTTTTAGGTGCACCAGACTTGCTCAAATGAAAATGCTCAAATTGAATGAAAGTTGCGTACATATCTGAGGATCACTCACGTAAATTGGCAGAATTTTTTGAGTTACCTACAGAGAATTCAACCCAAATTCGTGACAGCAAGAAATCTGTTTCTGCGCAGCAATCCAAATCTAGTATGAACCTTACTATCAAAGACTTTACTTGGCACAACAATGCAACAAAATTAAGATAAGGAGAGGTTGCTACAGTAGTAACAACTTCCAAGACTCAAATATAAAACAAAAGTGCAGAAGTAAAATCATGGGTTGTCTCCCATAAGCGCTTTTCTTTAACGCCTTTCAGCTAGGCGCAGAAAGTGTGAATCAAGTATTATCAAGAGATGAAGCACCAATGTCATAATTTTCACAACTTGTCACAATAGGTATATTAGATGCTCCCTTATCTATAGTGGTATTAAGAGCTTTATCAATTTTAGGCCTATAATGGTTTTTTTGGTTTAGGTACCTTAGAGACATACATGAACTTTTGCTCCTTACCCACATAAGCTTTCTCCTTAAACTTAATGGAAGAAAAAGTTGAACCCAAGGTTCCCATAGCTTCTTCAAGTTCACTAATCCTTTGGGTTTGATTATCATGAATAGCACAAGCTTCTAAGATGGCAATTTTCTCATTAATTCCACCTAGAGATTTGTCAAGTTTATCGTTGCTATTAAGTAATTCTCCCAATCTAGTCTCAATACTTGGAAGATTTTGCTCTATGGTCTCCAACTTATTCATGAAATCTTCAAGAGAGATTTCAGTTTTGACTTCATTAACAGATGGTATTCCAAATAGACTCTCAATAATGCAACTAGCTTCTAAAGCAGGAGTACCTAGGAAATTACCTCCCGCGAGACAATCAAGAACATACCTATTCCAGCTAGAGATACCAACATAAAAATTCCTGAGTAGGATAATAGTGGAGTGTTTCTTAGTGCACCTATTATGAGCATCACTAATTCTATACCAAGCATCTTTTAAACATTCTCCCCCTTGTTGCTTAAACGAACGAACTTCAACTTCAGGATTACTCATTTTAGCAATAGTAAATAAAGCAAACTAGATAAAGTAAATGCAAGTAACTAATTTTTTTGTGTTTTTAATATGGCAAACAAGATAGTAAATAAAGTAAAGCTAGTAACTAATTTTTTTGTATTTTGTTTTAGTGCAGCAAACAAAGTAGTAAATAAAATAAAGCAAGACAAAAACAAAGTAAAGAGATTGGAAGTAAATGTAATCAACACAAATATCCTTAGACAAAGCATTGATGTTTTATCCCTAGTGGCAACAGCACATCCACAACCTTAGAACTTTCTATCACTGTCCCAGATTAAATGGAGGCATGAACCCACTATCGAGCATAAATACTCCCTCTTGGAGTTACAAGTATCAACTTGGCCAGAGCCTCTACTAGCAATGGAGAGCATGCAAGATCATAAACAACACATAGATGATAGATTGATAATCAACATAACATAGCATTGATTATTCATCAGATCCCAACAAACGCAACATGTAGCATTACAGATAGATGATCTTGATCATGTTAGGCAGCTCACAAGATCCAACAATGATAGCACAATTAGGAGAAGACGACCATCTAGCTACTCGCTATGGACCCATAGTCCAGGGGTGAACTACTCACACATCACTCCGGAGGTGACCATGGCGGTGAAGAGTCCTCCGGGAGATGATTCCCCTCTCCGGCAGGGTGCCGGAGGCGATCTCCTGAATCCCCCGAGATGGGATTGGCGGCGGCGGCGTCTCTGGAAGGTTTTCCGTATCGTGGCTCTCGGTACTGGAACTATTATCGACGAAGGCTTCTTATAGGTGAAGAGGTAGGTTTAGGGGCGACGCGAGGGACCCACACACTAGGCCGGCGCGGCCAGGGCCTGGGCCGCGCCGCCCTAGTGTGGCGTCGCCTCGTCGCCCCACTTCGTATCTCCCCCGGTGTTCTGGAAGCTTCGTGGAAAAATAAGATCCTGGGCGTTGATTTCGTCCAATTCCGAGAATATTTCCTTACTAGGATTTCTGAAACCAAAAACAGCAGAAAACAGCAACTGGCTCTTCGGCATCTTGTTAATAGGTTAGTGCCGGAAAATGCATAAATATGACATAAAGTATGTATAAAACATGTAGGTATCATCAATAAAGTAGCATGGAACATAAGAAATTATAGATACGTTTGAGACGTATCACTCCACAAATAGGGCAAGCGAGATGCCACTTTATCGTATCATATTATGAAAATTGCAATCCTGCAAATTCTTATGTTTCATGTTGCTTATTATTGTGTTGGTATCCTTTCGTGACTTGCATAACTATTGAGTATTCTTAGTTGCATGCTTCTTATTATGAATTTCATGAGCATTTGATCATGTAGTGAGAATATATACACCATATGAAGCAAATAGGGTCGTAAAAGTTTCTTTTATCGCACTCAGTTGTCACTGAATTGCTTGAGGACAAGCAATAAGCTAAGCTTGGGGGAGTTGATACGTCCAAAACGTATCTACTTTCCCGAACACTTTTGCTGTTGTTTGCCCTCTATCTTGTGTGTTTTGAATACAACTAACGTGGACTAACAATGTTTTCAACGGAATTGCTCTGGTGTCTCGTTTTTGTGCAGAAATTCAACTTTCGGGAAAATTCCCGGAAAATATAGAAAAACCAATATTTCACCTGAAGACTCCCGGAGCCAGAAGACGAGAGTGAGGGGGCCACGAGGGGCCTACACCCACCCTTAGCGCGGGCCAGGCCTTGGCCACGCCAAGGGGTGAACTCGCCGCCTCGGCCACACCTTCGACCTCTCCTTCACACTATAAGAAGCCCCTGACCTGAAAACCGAGGGGGGTTCGACGTTTTTCCAAAAGGAGTTCCGCTGCTCCGCCGCCTCCAGAAACCCTAATCCGGGGACCAGAAACTCAGTTCTGGCACCCTGCCGGGACGGGGATTTGGAGGAGATCATCGACATTGCCATCGGCGACGCCTCTCCATCAACCATCTATGATTCCCCCATCCATGTGTGATTAATTCCCCGATGTAGACTGTAGGGGATGGTAGGGATTGGATGAGGTTGGTCATGTAATAGCTATAAGATTTTTATGGGCATAGTGCCTAGTATCTATTGTTAGTATTTTTAACATTGTTGCAACTTGTTATACTTAATGCTTGTCACTTTGGACCCGAGTGCCATGATCTCAGATCTGAACATGTTATTGAATAATGATGATAATTATTTTTTTGATCATATCTGCAAGTTGAATATACATATCATTTTCCGGAACCCGAGGCCCCAAAGTGACGTTTAATTGGGATAACCGGAGGGGATGGCTATGATGTGAGGATCACGTGTGTTCACGGAGTGTTAATTCTTTGATCCGGTACTCTATTAAAAGGAGTACCTTAATTATCAATAGTTTCCCTAGAGGCCCCGCTGCAACGGGGCTGGTAGGACAAAAGATGTCGTGCAAGTTTCTCATTGCGAGCACGCACGACTAAATAGGAACACACGCCTATGGTTATATTATGCTAGGATGCTTTTATCATTATTACTTGCAATGCATATGTCTTGCTATTACATGGACTCTCTCATTCATGCAACTCTCGTTCATCCATCCATGTGCCTACAGT
Source organism: Lolium rigidum (assembly GCF_022539505.1). Lineage (NCBI taxonomy): Eukaryota > Viridiplantae > Streptophyta > Magnoliopsida > Poales > Poaceae > Lolium > Lolium rigidum. Next base: position 76,946,218 of record NC_061514.1, on the reverse strand, counting down.
ATTTTAGTCATGTTGTCTACTGCAATCATCGCTAATGCTATTTTTATTTTGCTACTGCTGTTACTTCACTACTACCACTGCTATAAAATTGTTACTAATGAAAAATTGTTGCGAGCAAGTCTATTTTCAGGTGCAGGTGAATTGACAACTCACTTGTTAAAGCTTATAAATATTCTTTGGCCCCCTTGTGTCGAATCAATAAATTTGGGTTTTGCTTTCCTAGAAGATTGTTGTGATCCCCTATACTTGCGGGTCATCACCTCACTTTGTGTGTGGGAACACGGGAATTAAATGTTCATCTCCGCGTGTATCGGTTATCTCTATACCCAAGTTTAATTTCGTTGTGATAGCCATCGTGCTTGAAGTACTTATATATTCCTATCACTTGTGTTACATATATCTTGTGCCTATCTTGCTTATCTTGAGTAGTTGTTGTTGCACTTAGTTGAGCCTAGATAGCATATTTAGGGTTTGTGCTTGTAAAATAAACGTTAGTTTAATTCAACATTCTTACAAGCCAAATTGGTAATAGTTTTTATAATGCCTATTCACCCCCTCTAGGCGACACCTCATCATTTCAGCAGTGTACTAGGTTCACTGACTCCGTCCCTAAGATTAGTATGGCCACTTCTAGGAAATGAGGTTAGTTGTTACTTATGTATCATTGGGCCAGTGATTAAAATGCTAACGAGATGATCCGTATGTACCTTGTGTTCTGTCCAAGAACATTGCTTCCACACCAACCTAGGTAGATACAAAATCATCTCGTTAACTATTATATGAGGCTTTCATATGATTGTTCATTGTTTTGCTCATGTTATAAATAAATGATTAAAATGTGGTAGTAATTTCCAAGCATGTACAGTTACTCAAGCATGTGTGCTGCATTTGGTTAGAAAGGATCATTCATGCGGCTAGGTTAGTGATATGAGACTTAAATTATGGTAGAAATTTTGTGTTTAGCAGAACATGTACCTTCAATATGTCTCAATTTGATTGTTTTTGTGGCAATGCTCGATGGCAGCTACCTGTATGCACAACCTGGGAGAAGGATGCTCCAACGTTGCTGAAGAAGGCAACACTTGCAAGAGGCCGAGGGGAAGTCCTGTGAAGGTGGGGCACTGTCATGATGATCTTGGTCCAAGCCATTTCGCTAGGGTCGTCATGTCACTAGGTCTGGAACTTGTTACCAATTCCCAAAGGCCTCAAGAAGTATGTTGGCAATGTCTCAAAGACCATTGTGTTGAAGACCAACATGGCTGCTAATGGGTGGTTAAGCCAAGAGAAGTTGTGGGGAAGATTTCCATGGATCAAGTCTAGGAGGGATTTGCAATTGCTCATGAAATCAAGGTCAACTACTTTTTGACCTTCAAGGCGCTCAAGAGTGATGTCTACAAGGTGACAATCTTTTGACTACTCGATGATTGAGATGGTCAAGAAGTGTCCACAACATGATCCAGCCCTTGCCATGATGGAAGAGTGAAAGTTGGTACTGGTAATCTCTGTCGATGGAACAATGTTTACAGTATGTATGTCATCCTAAAGTTGGTTGTTACCGTCATTTCCTAAACTTCCTAATCATCCTCGTGTCTTGAACTACATTCCAGTACTTATGTTATGTTTTGTGGTTATTTCCATATAGTTCATAGTGTGTTGCTGCTATGAGTTGGTATCCTCACCACTCGGGGAAGAGGTTATCATACCCCCTCGTTATGCACATAAGAAAACAACGCTCCCAGTTTCCTCTTAGCCTAAACCGTTGATGGCGTGTAACTCACACGTTCGTTGGGAACCCCAAGAGGAAGGTATGATGCGCACAGCAGCAAGTTTTCCCTCAGAAAGAAACCAAGGTTTATCGAACCAGGAGGAGCCAAGAAGCACGTTGAAGGTTGATGGCGGAGGGATGTAGTGCGGCGCAACACCAGGGATTCCGGCGCCAACGTGGAACCCGCACAACACAACCAAAGTACTTTGCCCCAACGAAACGAGTGAGGTTGTCAATCTCACCGGCTTGCTGTAACAAAGGATTAACCGTATTGTGTGGAAGATGATTGTTTGCAGAAAACAGTAGAACAGTATTGCAGTAGATTGTATTTCAGTATAGAGAATTGGATCGGGGTCCACAGTTCACTAGAGGTGTCTCTCCCATAAGATAAACAGCATGTTGGGTGAACAAATTACAGTTGGGCAATTGACAAATAAAGAGGGCATGACCATGCACATACATATTATGATGAGTATAGTGAGATTTAATTGGGCATTACGACAAAGTACATAGACCGCCATCCAAGCATGCATCTATGCCTAAAAAGTCCACCTTCGAGTTATCATCCGAACCCCCTCCAGTATTAAGTTGCTAACAACGAGACAATTGCATTAAGTATTGCGCGTAATGTAATCAGTAACTACATCCTTGAACATAGCACCAATGTTTTATCCCTAGTGGCAACAGCACATCCACAACCTTAGAACTTTCGTCACTCGTCCCGAGATATCAATGGAGGCATGAACCCACTATCGAGCATAAATACTCCCTCTTGGAGTTACAAGCATCTACTTGGCCGGAGCATCTACTAGTAACGGAGAGCATGCAAGATCATAAACAACACATAGACATAACTTTGATAATCAACATAACAAGTATTCTCTATTCATCGGATCCCAACAAACGCAACATATAGAATTACGAGATAGATGATCTTGATCATGTTAGGCAGCTCACAAGATCCGACAATGAAGCACAATGGGGAGAAGACAACCATCTAGCTACTGCTATGGACCCATAGTCCAGGGGTAGACTACTCACTCATCACTCCGGAGGCGACCATGGCGGCGTAGAGTCCTCCGGGAGATGAATCCCCTCTCCGGCAGGGTGCCGGAGGCGATCTCTCCGAATCCCCGAGATGGGATCGGCGGCGGCGGCGTCTCGCAAGGTTTTCCGTATCGTGGCTCTCGGTGCTCGGGGGTTTCGCGACGGAGGCTTTAAGTAGGCGGAAGGGCCGGTCAGGAGGCGGCACGAGGGGCCCACACCACAGGGCCGCGCGGCCAGGGGGGGGGGCCGCGCCGCCCTAGGGTGTGGCCACCTCGTGGCCCCACTTCGTTGACTCTTCGGTCTTCTGGAAGCTTCGTGGCAAAATAGGACCCTGGGCGTTGATTTCGTCCAATTCCGAGAATATTTCGTTACTAGGATTTCTGAAACCAAAAACAGCGAGAAAACAAGCAAGCGGCACTTCGGCATCTTGTTAATAGGTTAGTTCCAGAAAATGCACGAATATGACATAAAGTGTGCATAAAAAATGTAGATAACATCAATAATGTGGCATGGAACATAAGAAATTATCGATACGTCGGAGACGTATCAGCATCCCCAAGCTTAGTTCTGCTCGTCCCGAGCAGGTAAAACGATAACACGGATAATTTCTGGAGTGACATGCCATCATAACCTTGATCATACTATTTGTAAAGCATATGTAGTGAATGCAGCGATCAAAACAATGTATATGACATGAGTAAACAAGTGAATCATAAAGCAAAGACTTTTCATGAATAGCACTTCAAGACAAGCATCAATAAGTCTTGCATAAGAGTTAACTCATAAAGCAATAATTCAAAGTAGAGGTATTGAAGCAACACAAAGGAAGATTAAGTTTCAGCGGTTGCTTTCAACTTGTAACATATATATCTCATGGATATTGTCAACATAGAGTAATATGATAAGTGCAATAAGCAAGTATGTAGGAATCAATGCACAGTTCACACAAGTGTTTGCTTCTTGAGATGGAGAGAAGTAGGTGAACTGACTCAACAATGAAAGTAAAAGAATGGTCCTCATAGAGGAAAAGCATCGATTGCTATATTTGTGCTAGAGCTTTGATTTTGAAAACATGAAACAATTTTGTCAACGGTAGTAATAAAGCATATGTATCATGTAAATTATATCTTACAAGTTGCAAGCCTCATGCATAGTATACTAATAGTGCCCGCACCTTGTCCTAATTAGCTTGGACTACCGGATCATCACAATGCACATGTTTTAACCAAGTGTCACAAAGGGGTACCTCTATGCCGCCTCGTACAAAGGTCTAAGGAGAAAGCTCGCATTGGATTTCTCGCTATTGATTATTCTCAACTTAGACATCCATACCGGGACAACATAGACAACGAGATAATGGACTCCTCTTTTATGCATAAGCATGTAACAACAATTAATAATTTTCTCATATGAGATTGAGGATATATGTCCAAAACTGAAACTTCCACCATGGATCATGGCTTTAGTTAGCGGCCCAATGTTCTTCTCTAACAATATGCATGCTTAACCATAAGGTGGTAGATCGCTCTTACTTCGAGACAAGACGAACATGCATAGCAACTCGCATGAAATTCAACAAAGAGTAGTTGATGGCGTCCCCGGTGAACATGGTTATCGCACAACAAGCAACTTAATAAGAGATAAAGTGCATAAGTACATATTCAATACCACAATAGTTTTTAAGCTATTTGTCCCATGAGCTATATATTGCAAAGGTGAATGATGGAATTTTAAAGGTAGCACTCAAGAAATTTACTTTGGAATGGCGGAAAATACCATGTAGTAGGTAGGTATGGTGGACACAAATGGCATAGTGGTTGGCTCAAGGATTTTGGATGCATGAGAAGTATTCCCTCTCGATACAAGGTTTAGGCTAGCAAGGCTTATATGAAACAAACACAAGGATGAACGGCGCAGCAAAACTCACATAAAAGACATATTGTAAACATTATAAGACTCTACACCGTCTTCCTTGTTGTTCAAACTCAATACTAGAAATCATCTAGACCTTAGAGAAACCAAATATGCAAACCAAATTTTAGCATGCTCTATGTATTTCTTCATTAATGGGTGCAAAGCATATGATTCAAGAGCTTAAACATGAGCACAACAATTGCCAAGTATCACATTACCCAAGACATTATAGCAAATTACTACATGTATCATTTTCCAATTCCAACCATATAACAATTTAACGAAGAAGAAACTTCGCCATGGATACTATGAGTAGAAACTAAGGACATACTTGTCCACATGCTACAGCGGAGCGTGTCTCTCTCCCATAAAGTGAATGCTAGGATCCATTTTATTCAAACAAAGCAAAAAACAAAAACAAACCGACGCTCCAAGCAAAGCACATAAGATGTGATGGAATAAAAATATAGTTTCAGGGGAGGAACCTGATAATGTTGTCGATGAAGAAGGGGATGCCTTGGGCATCCCCAAGCTTAGACGCTTGAGTCTTCTTAGAATATGCAGGGGTGAACCACCGGGCATCCCCAAGCTTAGAGCTTTCACTCTCCTTGATCATGTTGCATCATACTCCTCTCTTGATCCTTGAAAACTTTCTCCACACCAAACTTAGAACAACTCATTAGAGGGTTAGCGACAATAAAAATTAACATGTTCAGAGGTGACATAATCATTCTTAACACTTCTGGACATTGCATAAAGCTACTGGACATTAATTGATCAAAGAAATTCATCCAACATAGCAAAAGAGGCAATGCGAAATAAAAGGCAGAATCTGTCAAAACAGAACAGTTCGTATTGACGAATTTTAAAATGGTACCAGAATTGCTCAAATGAAAATGCCCAAATTGAATGAAAGTTGTGTACATATCTGAGGATCACGCACGTAAATTGGCATATTTGTCTGAGCTACCTACAGAGAGGCAGGTCGGAATTCGTGACAGCAAAAAAATCTGTTTCTGCGCAGTAATCCAAATCTAGTATGAACTTTTCTATCAACGACTTTACTTGGCACAACAAAACACTAAACTAAGATAAGGAGAGGTTGCTACAGTAGTAAACAACTTCCAAGACACAAAATAAAAACAAAGTACTGTAGGTAAAAACCATGGGTTGTCTCCCATAAGCGCTTTTCTTTAACGCCTTTCAGCTAGGCGCGAAAGTGTGTATCAAGTATTATCAAGAGACGAAGTGTCAACATCATAATTTGTTCTAATAATAGAATCAAAAGGTAACTTCATTCTCTTTCTAGGGAAGTGTTCCATACCTTTCTTGAGAGGAAATTGATATTTTATATTACCTTCCTTCATATCAATGATAGCACCAATAGTTCGAAGAAAAGGTCTTCCCAATATAATGGGACAAGATGCATTGCATTCAATATCCAAGACAAAAAAATCAACGGGGACAAGGTTATTGTTAACGGTAATGCGAACATTATCAACTTTCCCCAAAGGTTTCTTTGTAGAATGATCAGCAAGATTAACATCCAAATAACAATTTTTCAGCGGTGGCAAGTCAAGCATATTATAGATTTTCTTAGGCATAACGGAAATACTTGCACCAAGATCACATAAAGCATTACAATCAAAATCTTTAACCTTCATCTTAATTATGGGCTCCCAACCATCCTCTAGCTTTATAGGAATAGAGGCTTCGCGCTCTAGTTTCTCTTCTCTAGCTTTTATGAGAGCATTTGTAATATGTTGCGTGAAAGCCAAATTTATAGCACTAGCATTAGGACTTTTAGCAAGTTTTTGCAAGAACTTTATAACTTCAGAGATGTGGCAATCATCAAAATTCAAACCATTATAATCTAAATCAATGGGATCATCATCCCCAATGTTGGAAAAAATTTCAGCAGCTTTATCACAGGCAGTTTCAGCAGTTTTAGCAGTTTCAGGCAGTTTCTCGCGCTTTGCATTAGAAGTGGAAACATTGCTAATACCAATTATTTTATTATTAATAGTAGGAGGTGCAGCAACATGTGTAGCATTAGCATTACTAGTGGTGGTAATAGTCCAAACTTTAGCTACATTCTTTTCTTTAGCTAGTTTTTCATTTTCTTCTCTATCCCACCTAGCACGCAGTTCAGCCATTAATCTTATATTCTCATCAATTCTAACTTGGATGGCATTTGCTGTAGTAACAATTTTATTATGATGATTCTCATTAGGCATAACTTTCGATTTCAAAAGATCAACATCGCGAGCAAGACTATCGACTTTAGAAGCAAGTATATCAATTTTCCCAAGCTTTTCTTCAACAGATTTGTTAAAGGCAGTTTGTGTACTAATAAATTCTTTAAGCATGGCTTCAAGTCCAGGGGGTGTGTTCCTATTATTGTTGTAAGAATTCCCATAAGAATTAGCATAACCGTTACCATTATTATAAGGATATGGCCTATAGTTATTACTAGAATTGTTCCGGTAAGCATTGTTGTTGAAATTATTATTTTTAATGAAGTTTACATCAACATGTTCTTCTTGTGCAACCAATGAAGCTAACGGAACATTATTAGGATCAATATTAGTCCTATCATTCACAAGCATAGACATAATAGCATCAATCTTATCACTCAAGGAAGAGGTTTCTTCGACGGAATTTACCTTCTTACCTTGTGGAGCTCTTTCCGTGTGCCATTCAGAGTAGTTGATCATCATATTATCAAGAAGCTTTGTTGCTTCACCAAGAGTGATGGACATAAAGGTACCTCCAGCAGCTAAATCCAATAAATTCCACGAAGAAAAATTTAGTCCTGCATAGAAGGTTTGGATGATCATCCAAGTAGTCGATCCATGGGTTGGGCAATTTTTAACCAGAGATTTCATTCTTTCCCAAGCTTGAGCAACATGTTCAGTATCTAATTGTTTAAAATTCATTATGCTACTCCTCAAAGATATAATTTTAGCAGGGGGATAATATCTACCAATAAAAGCATCCTTGCATTTAGTCCATGCATCAATACTATTCTTAGGCAGAGATAGCAACCAATCTTTAGCTCTTCCTCTTAATGAGAAAGGAAACAATTTTAATTTTATAATGTCACCATCTACATCCTTATACTTTTGCATTTCACACAATTCAACAAAATTATTAAGATGGGTAGCAGCATCATCAGAACTAACACCAGAAAATTGCTCTCGCATAACAAGATTCAGTAAAGCAGGTTTAATTTCAAAGAATTCTGCTGTAGTAGCAGGTGGAGCAATAGGTGTGCATAAGAAATAATTATTATTTGTGGTTGTGAAGTCACACAACTTAGTGTTTTCAGCGGTAGCCATTTTAGCAACAGTAAATAAAGCAAACTAGATAAAGTAAATGCAAGTAACTAATTTTTTTTGTGTTTTTGATATAGTAAACAAGATAGCAAATAAAGTAAAACTAGCAACTAATTTTTTTGTATTTTGATTTAGTGCAGCAAACAAAATAGTAAATAAAACTAAGCAAGACAAAAACAAAGTAAAGAGATTGGGAAGTGGAGACTCCCTTGCAGCGTGTCTTGATCTCCCCGGCAACGGCGCCGGAAAAGAGCTTGATGGCGTGTAACTCACACGTTCGTTGGGAACCCCAAGAGGAAGGTATGATGCGCACAGCAGCAAGTTTTCCCTCGGAAAGAAACCAAGGTTTATCGAACCAGGAGGAGCCAAGAAGCACGTTGAAGGTTGATGGCGGCGGGATGTAGTGCGGCGCAACACCAGGGATTCCGGTGCCAACGTGGAACCCGCACAACACAACCAAAGTACTTTGCCCCAACGAAACAAGTGAGGTTGTCAATCTCACCGGCTTGCTGTAACAAAGGATTAACCGTATTGTGTGGAAGATGATTGTTTGCGGAAAACAGTAGAACAGATATTGCGGTAGATTGTATTTCAGTATAGAGAATTGGACCGGGGTCCACAGTTCACTAGAGGTGTCTCTCCCATAAGATAAACGGCATGTTGGGTGAACAAATTACAGTTGGGCAACTCGACAAATAAAGAGGGCATGACCATGCACATACATATTATGATGAGTATAGTGAGATTTAATTGGGCATTACGACAAAGTACATAGACCGCCATCCAGCATGCATCTATGCCTAAAAAGTCCACCTTCGAGGTTATCATCCGAACCCCCTCCGGTATTAAGTTGCTAACAATAGACAATTGCATTAAGTATTGCGCGTAATGTAATCGGTAACTACATCCTTGAACATAGCACCAAGGTTTTATCCCTAGTGGCAACAGCACATCCACAACCTTAGAACTTTCTCGTCACTCGTCCCGAGATATCAATGGAGGCATGAACCCACTATCGAGCATAAATACTCCCTCTTGGAGTTACAAGCATCTACTTGGCCAGAGCATCTACTAGTAACGGAGAGCATGCAAGATCATAAACAACACATAGACATAACTTTGATAATCAACATAACAAGTATTCTCTATTCATCGGATCCCAACAAACGCAACATATAGAATTACGGATAGATGATCTTGATCATGTTAGGCAGCTCACAAGATCCGACAATGAAGCACAATGGGGAGAAGACAACCATCTAGCTACTGCTATGGACCCATAGTCCAGGGGTAGACTACTCACTCATCACTCCGGAGGCGACCATGGCGGCGTAGAGTCCTCCGGGAGATGAATCCCCTCTCCGGCAGGGTGCCGGAGGCGATCTCCTGAATCCCCCGAGATGGGATCGGCGGCAGCGGCGTCTCAGTAAGGTTTTCCGTATCGTGGCTCTCGGTACTGGGGGTTTCGCGACGGAGGCTTTAAGTAGGCGGAAGGGCCGGTCAGGAGGCGGCACGAGGGGCCCACACCACAGGGCCGCGCGGCCAAGGGGGGGGGGGCCGCGCCGCCCTAGGGTGTGGCCACCTCGTGGCCCCACTTCGTTGACTCTTCGGTCTTATGGAAGCTTCGTGGCAAAATAGGACCCTGGGCGTTGATTTCGTCCAATTCCGAGAATATTTCGTTACTAGGATTTCTGAAACCAAAAACAGCAGAAAACGAGCAATCGGCACTTCGGCATCTTGTTAATAGGTTAGTTCCAGAAAATGCACGAATATGACATAAAGTGTGCATAAAACATGTAGATAACATCAATAATGTGGCATGGAACATAAGAAATTATCGATACGTCGGAGACGTATCAACCGTCTCACCAAATGGTGTGCTTCTTATTCTCCCACAGTGCCAAAATGGGCTTGCTAGCATCCAAACCAACTTGGAAAACATGCCCAAGCCTCGTTTCCACTCATATAGCTCCTGGCGGGCTAAGGGGGGAGGGGATCCCATGAGAGGAACCAAAATCATCCCAAATGAATAAAGATGCACATCTCTAGTGGATCCGCATAAATATAGCCCATAAAAATGATTATAAGGGGCTGCATCATTTTCCGCCGAACAGCTCCCTCAAATAAAAACCGTAAAATAGAATATTCCACTAAAGAACCCACCTCTCAGGTTTTTTTTCTATTTTTTATCCTTTGCTTTTCCCCTTGTACCAATCTTCATCCCCACCGCGACCACCTCTCCACGTACGCTTCCCCCACCCCCGCGTAATCCCGCATCGAGCCCCCATCCTCGAGGTTGGCCACAAGAGAGCCGCCCCCACCGTCCCTGCTCCATTGATCCCCAGCGTCAGCCACGAGAGAGCCATGGCTGTCCCAATTTTTCCCGATTTAGCGATAGAGAAAACAAGAGGCGGTAAAATTGATGCGGATTTTGGGGAAATTGGGCCGACGAGGCCAAAGTTGACTAGATTCTGGTAAAATTTTGGTGAGTCCCACGGCGGAAGGGCATAGACGCGTCCTAAATAAACCTCCCTCGCGCCGACCGTTGACCGGCTTACAGGGCACTGGTGAAATGTGACCGCCAAAACATGGAATAAAAGGTTCTCGTGTGTGGATCCAAGTGTCATTTAAAAAAATTACGGGTCAATCGAGTTTTATGGGATCTGTTATGGACCATTTTTTTCAACCAAAACTTTTAAATCAGTTATTTTAATGGTTTAACCATTTATAGAGGGTGTTGTACAGATGCTCTAACAACAAAAATCATTTACTTAGTACAACACATGACCATGACCAGGGAAACATGCATTCGAAATTTCTTGCGCTTCTAGAGATTTGGTCTATTTTTGTATTCTTCTCATTTCCATATTCCAGGTAGTTGCCAAGCGGCAAGGGCACTCAACTAAGGACCAAATTGTTAGGGTGAGGAGATACACAACCTCGCCCACTAGCCTGTGCCAAAGTAAACTTCCGAGGGTAGCTTCAAGCAACGTAAAATTTGCAGACGAGCTAGATGAAGATTCGTCGTACGTTGTTCTCTAGGACACGGCACACCGGTGGTCGCAGTGTTGATGCCACACGTTTGGAAAGCACCTCGTACGCGGTTACAACATGTTGGGGTGCCAGAGACCTCGCCGGGCACATGCACATCGAGAGTGTCGCTCATACGAGGATGTGACATGGATGTGTACCTCCTGACTGTGTCACACCTAATGAAGCCGAAGTCGTAGAGGAAGAGGAGGGGAAGGTCCCACCAGCCATTTACCCCATTCCTAGCCACATCACCCAAATGAGGATGAAAACGGTGACCCCAGTATTAGCCGCGCCACTCCCGCTCCTAGGGAAGCCGAAGCTGACGAGGATAGTGAGGGGAAGGCACTTCCGTCTGGTGACACCGGTATTAGCCGCGTCGCCCCCATGACTCTCCTGGGGAAGCTCAAGCCAGTGAAAATGACGAGGGAAGGCATCGCTGCTTGGCGACCCCAGTCCTACGCTCTATCTAACCGGTCTTGAGGAGGAGGAAACGTGGATGGAAAGATGTGTGGCAGTGAGGGGGAGATTTGTGCCCATCATGTTGCATGCATCGTGGGAAAAATTCCACCTGGAAGAACGATCGGGGAGCTAGCTAGAATGTTTGTCTGCTCTCCCAGATGTTTGCCGAGTGTCTTTCTGCATACACTCGTCAGACATATTTTTCCCTTTTTTCTTTTTGAGAATTTGTATTAAACTAATTATATTGACTTTTCTACTAGGAATAAGCTTATAGCCGAACTTATTACCGCCGGCCAACGGTAAGGCCTTCCAGGGTCGCCTCACCTTACCGCCGGCAAGTTTGTATTGAAGGCGCCGGGACTACCTTACTTATCACCGGTGAAGACAAATAGAAGGCATCGGTGATGTGTTGGGCCGCGAGGCCACGGATGGGCCTCGCATCACCACTGGCGAATCGTTCCCGAAAGCGCTAGGGGTAAGCGCTCTTACCGCTGGCGACTGGTGCTCAAAGGCGCCAGGGGTAAGGTGGTCGACGGTGGGCCCCCCGAGCTGGATTTACCGCCGGCGCCCCGTAGTTTATTTCTCCGGGGATAAACTTGGTACCGCCAGCATCCCAGAGTATATTTCGCCGGTGGTAACCTGGGGCTTCATACGAATTCGACCAGCTACCTACCACCACCCTTACACTCATATTTCATGGCAAGTCAACCCAAGTACTTGGTAACTCATTCCCCCACCCATTTTAGCTTATTCAACCAACCAAATTTGATATATTTGAGCAAATCATGCACTACCTAGCCCCTCTAGCTAGATTTGCAAAATCTAGATCTAGATCTATCTCCTCCACCACATTTCCCACTTCTCTCTATTTCTAGATCTCTAGATCTCTCGAGCATAAGATCGACGTGTGGCGTCTCTCCGATGCTTTTGGATGCCGCGTCAACTAATTGGTTTATAACTAATGAGTGGAATGTGCATTAGTTAGCTAAATGTCGCGGTTATGTCACTTGTGATGGCAAAAAGTGGTTCCATATGTATTTGTTTTGCATTGTTGATGATGTGCAGGAACATTGAATTGTCAAGGTTTTCCCAGAATGTTGATTAACTCCCGTTCCGGTGATTTTTTGGAACTCCAGCATGACAATTTTTAGCAAAGATTGTGCTGAATTTTTCCGTGAAAACCGAGACGGCGGTGTAATCAATTAATTATCTTGGCGTGCAGGCAACGATGGTCATCGCTATGAAGGAAAGCATCGTGGATAGATACGTGGAACGCGTGACGGCCGACATGTATCGAAATAAGCGCAAGGATATAATGATTCCTTGTCAAATATGCAAGATAGGGTCATTATTCGACCCCTTGTCAGGCATATTGAATCAGCACCTGCTCAGTTATAGTTTCATGGAGGGGCATACTCAGTGGATGTGTGATGATGGAGATGATGATAACGAAGGTGATGATGATGACCACGATGAGAAAGAGGATACCCCATACGACAATGAAGACAAGGAGGAAGAGGATGTCGCACACGTTGATGGTGATCAAGAAGTCCGGGAAGAACATGCGGATGACAAGGACATGAGTAGGAATACCCCGCTAACCGCGGCCGTGCAGGACCGTCATGTTCAAGAACTTCTTCTCAGCAACACATCGACTGACCCCAAATTCGCCGGTAGACGGAAGTCTAAGCTGGATCAACTGGAGGTAGACTCGAGAACTCCGTTGTATGACGCTACTCGCGGGATGGAGGAGAGTCGTCTGAGAGCAGCTCTCGATATTATGGAGATAAAGGCAAAACACAAATGGTCAGACACAAGCGTGGATGAACTCTTAGGATACTTGAAGATGCACTTTCCTAAAGATAACACGTGTGTCGGTAGCCTACAAGAGGCCAAGAAAATCGTGTGCACTCTTGATTTACCGCACAAGAAATTCCACGCCTGCATCGGTGACTGCGTAATTTATCGGAACGAGCATGCCAAGCTCGATACATGCCCACTGTGCGGCAAATCTCGATACAAGAGATGTACGAGAAAAGCTCCTCGAAAATTTGTGTGGTACTTCCCGCTCAGGTCCCAGTAGCCCCTCAGTCACCTGCATGCCTGGCCTCGATCCTTCGACACGAGCCGAGCTCGACGCCCTCACGTCAATTAATTTAGCCTCTCAAAGCCTCTGTGTAAGGGTATATTGCCCCTATGTGTGGTTTTGGTAATTAATGACAACCCCTATGGACTAATGTTTTCATTGAGTTTATGTTAAGGAATATTCCATAGGTACTACTTGTATTCCATGTGTTGGATTCAAGTATGGATGCCATGAAGATAAAGATACACCTTGTGTATTGGCATCAAGATCATCGATGAAGATAGTATGATAGAGCATGAGAAGATACAAGGTTGACCAATACAAAGAGTGGAGAATAGATTCAAGTTTGGTCAACACATGAAGCATGAAGAACGTGCCACGTGAAGTCACGTGGTATGCCCATGAGAGGATGACGGCAAGTGGTGATCGTCATCAAGGTTGAGTTGGGCAAGTTCAAGTTGAGCATGTCGAGAGGATCATATGCTTGAAGCTTGCCATCCATTTGATGACAATGGACATGCGAAGATGTACATCAATGCAGCTTTCCCATCATAGTGTATGGGGGAGCATTTGTGAGTCTTCACGAAGTAACGATGATCAAGTGTGGCATTCCGCCTTGAGTAGAGCTTGAAGAGTTATCATCAAGATCAAGCGGGATGCGTGTGGGGACCCCGGACTAGCTGTCCGAAATTCCCTGTTATGTATACAGTTCACGATCCCATGATCAGTGCGTCGTGAACACATAACCGAACTGATATCAAATTACACCATCCATTACAAAGCGGAATAAGAAAAT
>NC_061514.1:76820931-76931680 GCF_022539505.1 Lolium rigidum | reverse complement strand
TGTCCACCATACCTACCTACTGCATGGTATTTTCTGCCATTCCAAGTAAATATTTCATGTGCTACCTTTGAACAATTCAAAACTTATTACTTCTTATTTGTGTCAATGTTTTATAGCTCATGAGGAAGTATGTGGTGTTTTATCTTTCAGTCTTGTTAGGCAGCCTCCACTAATGGACTAGTGGCTTCATCCACTTATCCTATAATTTTGCAATAAGAGCCGGCAACGGGGTTCCCGACCTCCAATTAATTAACTTTCATTAATAATTCTCTTCACATGTTTTGCCCCGATTCATCAGTAAGCAACTTAATTTTGCAATAGACACTCCTCCATGGTATGAGATTGTTGGAAGGCACCCGAGGATTCGGTTAGCCATGGCTTGTGTAAGCAAAGGTTGGGAGGAGTGTCAACCCTTAAATAAACTAAAATACATGTGTAAACAAAAGAGAAGAGGGATGATCTACCTTGCTGGTAGAGATAACGTCCTTCATGGGAGCCGCTCTTTGGAGGTTTGTTTGGCAAGGGGGTTAGAGTACCCGCTACCGATCGTTGACAACAACAAACACCTCTCAAGCTTTACTTTTACTCTCTTTATATGATTTCAAAACTGAAAAAGCTCTAGCACATGATTTAATCTCGTGCTTCCCTCCGCGAAGGGCCTGTCTTTTACTTTATGTTGAGTCAAGTAAACCTATTTCTCTCCATCTCAAGCAAGCATTTGAGTAGTTGTGATCAAACCATTATATTGTGATTTGCTACATCATGTCTTTTATTCTTCCTTGTTTAGTACAAAGTTTTATCCGAATGAATATAGCTTTGCAAGTTATCAATGATTACGAAGAGACCATTATGATTGAGTATGCAAGATTACCATCACTGTTAATATGAGAGCACTCGCTCAATAGATGAATATAATTTGTTAAATGTTCTCTGACCAAGAACAAAGTTTGCCATCACCAATTATGATTCCTTATGCACCTTTACTTGTGACTACCTTATACTTGTTTCAAGATTGAGTTATATGAAGAAGTTGTTTGCTATAATGTCTTGTGAGAATGAATATGATGCTTCTTGTCCGTATTTTGTTTATCGACTCTTCACTCCATAAACATGTGGTCATGTCTATCGAGTTCGGCTTCGCTTGGGGACAAGCGAAGTCTAAGCTTGGGGGAGTTGATACGTCCAATTTGCATCACTATTTTATATCATAATTTGCTGTTATTCATTGATATATTTCATATTGGGACACAATACTTATGTTATTTCATCTATTTTGCATGTTTCATCATTATTGTAGGATCGAACACCGGAGCCAGGATTCTGCTGGAAAAAGCACCGTCAGAACGCAATATTTCGGAAGATCAACTCGTGGAAGGAAATTATACCAAAAATCCTATTTTTCAAGATGACGAAGGAAGCCGAAGGAGGAGCCAGGAGGAGCCAGGGTGGGCCCACACCCTAGGGCGGCGCGGCCCGTGCCCTGGCCGCGCCGCCACATGGTGTGGAGGGCCCACGACTCCTTTCGCCTCCTTTTCTTCGCGAAATCCTTCGTCCCGAAAACCTAAGCCAGAAGGGGTACCTCGCGAAGAGTTACAGCCGCCTCTGCGGGGCGGAGAACACCAGGGAGAAAAGAGCTCTCCGGCGGGCAGGAATCCGCCGGGGAAATTCCCTCCGGGAGGGGGAAATCGACGCCATCGTCACCGTCATCGAGCTGGACATCATCTCCATCACCATCATCATCATCTCCACCATCATCACCGCCATCTCCTCCGCAGCACCTCGTCACCGCCGTAGCAATTTGGGTTTGATCTTGATTGTTTGATAGGGGAAACTCTCCCGTATCTATTCATACTTGTTGTTGATGCTATTGAGTGGAACCATTGAACCAAGTTCATGTTCAGATTGTTATTCATCATCATATCACCTCTGATCATGTTCCGTATGATGTCTCGTGAGTAGTTCGTTTAGTTCTTGAGGACATGGGTGAAGTCTAAATGTTAGTAGTGAACTATGGTTGAGTAATATTCAATGGTGTGATATTTAAGTTGTGGTGTTATTCTTCTAGTGGTGTCATGTGAACGTCGACTACATGACACTTCACCATTTATGGGCCTAGGGGAATGCATCTTGTATTCGTTTGCTAATTGCGGGGTTGCCGGAGTGACAGAAACCTGAACCCCCGTTGGTATATCGATGCAGGGAGGGATCGCAGGATCTCGCAGTTTAAGGCTGTGGTTAGATTTATTCTTAATTACTTTCTTGTAGTTGCGGATGCTTGCAAGGGGTATAATCACAAGTATGTATTTAGTCCTAGGAAGGGCGGTACATTAGCATAGGTTCACCCACACAACACTTATCATAACAATGAAGATTATTTAGCCGTATGTAGTGAAAGCATTAGACTAAAATCCCGTGTGTCCTCGAGAACGTTTGGTCATTATAAGTAAACAAACCGGCTTGTCCTTTGTGCTAAAAAGGATTGGGCCACTCGCTGCAATTATTTCTCTCGCATTTTACTTACTCGTATTTATTTCATCTCGTTACATCAAAACCCCCGAATACTTGTCTCGTGAGCATTTACAGTGAAACCTTCATCGAAACTGCTTGTCAACACCTTCTGCTCCTCGTTGGGATCGACATTCTTACTTATCGAAGATACTACGATATACCCCCTATACTTGTGGGTCATCACCCATGTAGCATCTGAGTAGGCCTGGAGCTATATGGAGCTGGAACAAGGAAAGAAGAGGCGACGGGAGTCGATGGTGCCACGAAGATAGCGTAGTATATGGAGGAGGTGACTGTAGTGGACTGAGGTGGGAGCAGACATGAACTGACTCAAAATGTGGACAGGATAGGATATGTCAGGACGAGTGACATCAGGTAGACAAGACTCCCAACCAAGTGTTGGTAGCGCGTCGGGTCTGGTAGAGGATCGCCATCAGTGGGGAGATGCACATTGAGATCCATAGGAGTCTCGACAGTGCGCTCATTGCCAAGAGTGGCACGAGTGCGGAGGTCCTGAATATACTTCTCCTGGGATATATAGAAGCCATCAGAGGTAGAAGAAACATCAATCCCAAGAAAGGAGCGGAGAGAACCAAGATCAGTCATGAGGAACTGCTCACGAAGATGGGCCTTGACAAAGGCAATGTACTCAGAGTCGTCACCGGTGATGATCATGTCATCGACATAAAGAAGGAGAAGAGTTCGACCATGAGAAGATGTGTGGGCAAAGAGCGCAGGGTCATGTGCGCTAGGGACAAAGCCAGCGGAAGTCACCACAAAGGCGAACCGCTCAAACCAGGCGTGAGGGGCTTGCTTAAGGCCATAGAGGGAGTGCCGGAGACGGCATGCCATGCCATCGGGAATAGAGTACCCAGGAGGTGGCTGCATGTACACCTCCTCACGTAACTCGCCTTTAAGAAAAGCATTCTGCACATCAAGCCATCAAGCTGAGAGACAGACCAGTGATGAATAGAAGCAACATCAGGGAGATTACGAACAGTGGTCATTTTAGCCACTGGAGCAAAGGTCTCACCATAGTCGCGGTCGTGCTCCTGCTGAAAACCGCGAGCCACAAGTCGAGCCTTGTAGCGCTCAAGAGAACCATCGGAGCATGTCTTGATCTTGTAGACCCACTTGCAGGTGATGGGATGAACAGGGGGAGGGGGAGTAACAACATCCCAAGTGCCAGTACGCTCAAGCGCAGCAATCTCCTCGACCATCGCTAACTACCATTTGGGATGAGCAACAACATCCTGATAAGAGGTCGGCTCAAAGGCTGCAGAACGACCATAGTGAGTAGGAGAATAGCAATCAGGCGGAGGACGAGGCCGAGCATGAAGGTTATGAGTCAGCTCAGGCGGAGAAGATAACACACCAGAAGTGGAAGGCATGTCAGGAGGAGCATCATCATCATCATCATCACGTGGACGACGAGAGTAGTGAAACGGGAAGGGAGGAATCACCGTAGGCGAGGAAGGAGACGTCGGGGAGGAAGGTGGGGAAGGTGACGAGGGAGGAGAGGAGGAGTTAGTGGATGAAGAAAGTGTGAGGTCGTCAGTGGAGGGACTCGAAGGAGTGGGGACCCGAGGCACAGAAGAAGGTGAGTCAGGAAACATGAGAAAGGAGATATCCTCCACGGAGAAGGAAGAGGAGGAGGGACACGGTAGAAAGGACGAGACTCATCAAAAGTGACATCCCAAGAGATGCGCAGCCGACGACCAATGGGAGCCCAGCACTTATAGCCCTTGTGCTCAGGACTGTAGCCAATAAAGACACACTCAACGGATTGAGTAGTCAGCTTGGTGTGTTCGCGTGGAGCAAGAAGGACATAGCAAACACAATCAAAAAGGCGAAGGGTCGAATAATCAGGAGAGCAGCCAGTAAGACCTTCAGGAGGAATACCACCCTGCGGGGTCGCGGATGGCTGAAGGTTGATGAGATAGGTGGAAATAAACACAACCTCAGCCCAGAAGTGAGGAGGAAGAGAGGCAGCGATCATCATCGCACGATCTGTCTCAAGTAGGTGGCAAAGTTTGCGCTCAACCACGCCATTCTGAGCATGGGCACCAGGGCAGGAGAATTGGGCAAGAGTGCCCTGCTCAGCAAGAAAACAACGCAAAAACTAGGAGACATACTCAGCGGCGGAGTCAGCCCGAAACACACGAATAGGCGTGGAAAACTGAGTATGAACCACGGAAGAAAACCGCTTATATATCGAGTGGACCTCGCTGCGGGAAGTCATAAAATAAATCTAGGTGTGGCGAGAGAAGTCATCGATAAAAATAACATAGTAGCGATGCCCCCCTTTGAAGCGAAGGGAGCCGGTCCCCATACATCAGAATGTACCAAGTCGAAAGGACGCTGAGATACAGACTCACTAGTAGGATAAGGTAACCGAGTCTGTTTGCCAAGCCTACAACCCTAATAACCCTGCAGCGAGACATTTCCTGAGACAGGTCCCAGAAGACCTCGATGAAGTAAAGACGAAAAGCGAGAACCACAAAGGTGACCAAGACGATGATGCCACTGCTGAAAGGAGGCGGTAGTGGAAGCAGCAAGCACACGTGGATCAGTTGGTGGAGTGGTAGTAGAAGGAGCACGATACCAGTCAAGCTCCCAAAGTCCCTAGGAATCACGGCACCGAGGGCCAACCCCAACCAGTGCCCGAGTGTGAGCATCCTGGACAGAACAAGAATCAACATCAAGAATAACACAACAACCAGAATCAGTGAGCCGAGCAGCGGAAAACAAGTTCATGGTAAGAAGGGGAACATGAGAAACATCTGGAACGAAAAGGAGGAAGTAGAAGGAGTGCCACGACTAGCAACATGAACAGAAGTGCCATCAGCGGTAAGAAAATTAACATGAAGAGAAAGAGGTCAAAGAGAAGAGAGAGCGGAAGAATCAGGGGACATGTGAAAAGAATCTCAAGAATCTAGAACCCACGAGCATGTACCTGACTGTGCAGAAGTATCAGCCACAGAGGCGGGCTGGAGGAGCGTGGAAGCCAGCGACGGCTGATGTCGCTGGTGGAGGGTTGGAGTGGCCAGCCCGGGATGGTCGCCGACGTGGGGGTCGGACCTGAATAAAGGAGGCGGTCCTAGGGCCTCTCTTGCGTGAAGAGGAGGACCTACCGGAGGCCTGGACTCATGATCTGGCCGGTGTGTTGAGTTCCGGAAGGCTCCGTCGGCGAATGTAACAGTGCTTTTTGCCTGGAGTTTGCTGGATCGGTGGTATTCGATCGTGCGCACCCATGCTTTTATTCCGACCGATTGGTCTGGAGGGAGCAGCGCGAAGCTCTTTTTCTGTGTTAACATCAAGTGACTATGGATCCATGATGAAAGTCGGAAGAAGAGAATTTCATGAAGGCTGGAGGGGAGGACTAGCTAAGGGAGATTCAAATCTCCGCGCTGTTGAGGGACTTTCTTGATGTTCCGGGCTTCACAGCAGCGGTATGAAAGTGGGGGCGACAACACAGGTGAAGTTTAGAGTCCTACCTTTCAGGGTGAAAACCCAATGTCTGGCCTTAACTGGTTGTGTCTGGCAATGACCTTGTTGGAGGCATTGTTTTGAGAGCGGGGAGTATCATCAGGGTGAAAACCTAAGATCTTTGATCGGACGACGACGGTGTTAGAGCACTGTTCCCTTCTTGGAGACGTCGTTTTTGGAGAGTCTGTATTTCAGGTGTTGTCTTGGTGGTGGATGTATTGCTGTTGTTAGGCCCTAGATACTGTAGCGGGATTTTTTTTTTCTTAGTTTTCTTTTCTTGATTTTGGTTGTGTGCATCCGTAGTGCCATTAGGGTGGTGCGTTGTTGCAGAGGCTGGGTGTAATTGATATCTTTTGATATTAATATATTCCCTTTATCAAAAAAAAACCCAGCTACAGAGGCAGCGGTGCCCATCAAGGAAGAGCCAGAGGAGGCGGCGAAGCCTCACAATGTCCTGCTCGGTGAAGTCGGTGGTGGAGGGCGCTGAAGAGGAAGCACGAGGACCAGTATAGGTAGGGAGCTCCGACAGCAGCGGCGGTCGGACGGCAGCGGGGCCCCTCCTCATGCAACGAGGCACAATAGGGCGGAGCTGAGCAAATGCTTCACATGGCGCCCATCCTCCAGCTCTCCAAATCGAATGGGCCTAGGCACATGTATGGCAAGAGGAGGCGCCGCAGCATGGTGGTGAGGCATGGCGCGTCGGAGCTGCGTCTAGGTGGATTGCGCATGAGCAAAGTCGCTGGCCTCCTCTCAGGTCCAGTGCACAAGCGCACAGGAGCGATGCAAACAATCTTGATGAGGCACGCGGTGAGTTTCTCCGCATCTTCCCCTCCGATGTGTGTGTTGCTAAATTTTCTCTGTTGAAGGATGCAAGATGCAGAGGAGGTCAGTGTGAGTTTCTCCCCATTTTTCCTCCCCTCCGTTGTATGTGTGTGTTGCTAGATTCTCTCCGTTGAAAGATGCAAGATGCAGAGGTGGCTGGTGTGTACTAACAGTTTCCCTTGTTACCAATCTTCCGTGGTAGTGTCTAAGAGCTGGGACCAAGAAACAGAAGTACGTATGAGAAATGGCAGGGTCTAAGAGCTGGGACCAAGAAACAGAAGTATGAGAAATGGCAGGGTCTAAGAGCTGGGAACAAGAAACAGAAGTATGAGAAATGGCAGGGTCTAAGAGCTGGGAACAAGAAACAGAAGTATGAGAAAAATAGGGATCGGAAGATCACCACTTCACTTGAGGTGGGTTTTTGTCTGCTGCAAATTCAGTCATGCCTTAACAAGTTTGAACTTATTATTGTATTTTTTTAATTTCAGGCTCCTTCATAGATACCCTTCTGAATTTCAGTCCTACTTCCATTACTGCCGCTCACTGCATTTTGAGAACAATCCAGACTATCAATAGCTGATGTGGTGTTTCCATTATTCTTCTCTCATGAAAGCCTGCTGGACCAAATCTTGGTTTATAATTCCATTATGGAACTTTGGAAACGGAGGTACGAAAAGAGCCTCCAGACTGTATTTTTTTATTTTATTTTTGACGCCTTCTTAAGATCAGCATCCCGAGTAATGGCCTTTCTGCCAGCTCGTCATCATCTTTGATCAAGCTATTTTTATTGTTCCTGTCTCTTCTAGACGAAATAACAAGCTGGTTAACAAACACATACATGTTGCTATCTGTAATACTAGGTAGGAAGGCGCGGCTTGCCGCGCGCTTGCCCGCCTCCGGCGGACAAATTGGAATGAGCAAGCATTTAGAATGACGGTTTAACCAGATATAATGACATGGAAATTGAAGGAATAAACATTTACAAAAATGATTCAGCTGAGATGCTATAGAAAGGTTACTCGTAGCAATTTATAAATACATAAAGGCTTCCACACATAAATGACATCATCAGGTTCAGGCGTTCAGCACATAGGTAATACCAAAGTGCTATGCACAACTATATTAATAGAGTTCCTGCTATTTCTCTACTAAGGGCATTGTGGAGTCATTGATATTTCTCTACTATGTAAGAGGTAGTCTAAAGTATCAAGAATCCATTGACTGAGTGCCCCATGTACCAGTCATAGTAGCATCAACGTCAGAAGCCAGCCAATAATCAACATTAGTGTGCAAAAGGAAGAACAATAAGTGAACAGTCTTTGATTGGTAGGTCTGTCATACTACGAAAACGCTAATCAAGCAGGGGAAGCACATTCGAAGGTACAACTGCTGCAAATCAAGCAGGGAACTTGCACCCTTGTTCAAAACCCATGTAACGCTCCACATGCTTCTTCCCTGTCCGCATCCTACCATGGGGAATTTGCACTCTTGTTCATAACACCCATGCATATGTCCAATGTGCTTCTCGGTCAGCATCCTATGTTGTCAATCTAGTCAGCTCTGTAAGACCCATGCAGATACCCAATGCACAAAACGATGAACTGAGACGAAGTACCTCTCTGGACTCTGGTGTATTTGAAGACAAACAATTATGATTAAACGTTTAGAAAAAAAGTTAAGGTAGATATAGAAATATTATGTTTGGGTACCAAAGAAATAATCTCATGTCTGCCTCCGCCATATTGTTCAAGTGGAAATGAAACTATGGTGCTTAATCTCAAGAGCCAAACAATATTTTGGCCTAAAAAGGTCATGCTTAGTCCATGCACTATTAAGTCTATCATACACTTACATTGTAGATCTAGGCCCATTTGGTTTCAAAATCAAATAGTGCTACATATGGATGAGCAGCAAGTAATCAGAGCGTGATCTCATTTTAAGATCACAGACACTAACACTAACACTTTTGACCAGTATGTGTACTATCAAGGTGGATAACCAAGGAATGATTTTGCACACTGGTTCAGCCTTCTCACTTGCAGGTACAGGTTTTGCAGGCTTTGCAATCATCGTTCTTGTATACCATGGCAACATCAGCTGTCACACAAGTATAGATAGAAAAGGATCACCTTGTCTTGAAGTAGACCCTTGCAATCTCCTGGTTATGCAGAACTTTTAAGCCTCTTAGGCAAAGAATGCTATGGATAGATTCCCTTCCTCAGTTGTGAAAGACTTGTTAGAAAGTGAGACAATGAAAAGAAACTTGCGCCATATTATGGAAGCTAGTTCTCCTAAGGTAGAACAATTCCCCGGCATGCTCAACAATCTGTTCAAGTGGCGCACCAGGTGCTTGGCCATGGCGTAGGAGACTGATCAAAGGCATTCCAATGAGTTCTCTCCCTACTCTGCCAAAGAAGACAAACTTGGTATCAGCAGTAGAACACATACAAAATAGATCTGGTGCGTTCAAAAATAGACGTAAAAGGGTGAGAATTTTTTGGTCATAACATAACAGGACAGAGAGCAGAAACACATGTATAATAATATAATGATAATTTTTACTTGTTTGCTTGTTGCCATTTTTATTCCAGATTGCAATTACTACTCATAATCATTCATATTACTTGTATTTCACTATCTCTTCGCCGAACTAGTGCACCTATACACCTGATAAGTGTATTGGGTGTGTTGGGGACACAAGAGACTTCTTGTGTCGTAATTGCAGGGTTGCTTGAGAGGGATAACCTTGACCTCTACCTCCCTGAGTTCGATAAACCTTGGGTGATCCACTTAATGGAAACTTGCTGCTGTTATACAAACTGCACTTGGAGGCCCAACACTGTCTACAAGAATAGAAGCGTGCATAGACATTAAGCTCTTTTCTGGCGCCGTTTCCGGGAGGTAAGGTAAAAGGTACTCACATCCTCTGGCTACTAAGTCTTTTAGTTACTGGTGAGTGCTCGAAGTTATTTCCTTTAGATTCTGCAATTATATCTTTTTGTTTCTTTTTTTATTTTCACTAGTTAGGCTTAATAGAAAACAACAACAAAAATTAGAGAGCTTTATAGTATTTATATTGAGTTAGGACATGAGGTGTTTGAAGAAAAAATTAGAAAACCTATGAAACTTTATTTGCATGCTAGTAGCAATGTTATTAGTATGAATTCTTTGAACACCATTATTGCCAATGTATTGGAAAAGTCTAAGCTTAGGGAAGCTGGTTTTCATGAGCATGATATTTTTAGTCCCCCAAGCATGGAGGAGCAAATTTACTTTGATGATAATATGCCTCCAATATATGATGATTACAATAATGAATATGTTATTTTCAGTACACCTACTATTGAGGAGAAAAGTAATTATGATTACAATATGCCTACTATATTTGATGATTATGGTGATCAGAATAATAATGATAGCTATTTTGTTGAATTTGCTCCCACTACAATTAATAAGAATAACTATGCTTATATGGAGAGTAATAATTATTTTATGCATGTGGCTCATTATAAGATTGTTTTATGTGATAGTTATATTGTTGAGTTTATTCATGATGCTACTGAAAGTTATTATGAGAGAGAAAAAAATGGTTGTAGAAGTTTTCATGTTACTAAAACACCTTTCTATATGCTGAAATTTTTGAAGTTGCACTTGTTTTACCTACCCATGCTTGTTACTATGTGCTTCTTCGATTTATTTTCTTACAAGATTTCTATGCATATAAAGTGGGTTAGACTTAAATTTTCTTTATATTTGCTTCTTGATGCTCTCTTTTACTTCAATTTATATTTATTATGTGAGCATCTTCTCAAACTACTGCGCCTAGCTGAAAGGAGTTAAAGAAAAGCGCTTATGGGAGGCAATCCATGTTTATTTTCTGTAATTTTCGTTTGTTGAGTATTGGAAGTTGTTGCCTCTATAATAACCTTTTCTTATTATTTTTATTTCGTTTTTTGTGCCAAGAGTATCCTCTAATAGGAAAAGTAAGATTTGGGGAAGTTGCTGTCTAAAAACAGATTTTGTGTTGTTACCATAAAACTCCGTACTCCTACCCAGTACGTAATTTTGAGCTGCCAATTTTGAGAATATGCCCCAGGTTATTATCTAACTTTCGTTAGTAGAACACTTTTCGATCCGAGCAACGGAAGATCTTCGAAAAAAATCGATCTTTACCTACTGTTCTGTTTTGACAGATTTCTGCCACTATTTGCATTTGCCTCTTAATATCTTTTCTTTTGAGTTCTTTGAGAGAAAGAGCTTTTTTAAGAAGCTGCTACATTAGCTAATGTTTAAATAGATGTTTTATATATGTTAGAACTAAATTCAAGTGGATTTGTTATTTTGATTGCACTAATGCTGCTAATAAGAATTATGTGAAATTTTGTATGAAGTAAGTTTTCAAGTGTAGGAAGAGAAGAATGATGTAATGAGATGAAGAATGAACAAAAGCTCAAGCTTGGGATGGCCCTGCCACCCCAAGAAATATCCAAGAGGTACAAACTTCAAAGCTTGGGGATGCTCAAGGCATCCCCTTCTTCATCAACAAAAATATCAGGTCATCTTTCAAGACACTATATTTTTATTGCTTCATATGCTATGTGTTGTTCTTGGAGCGTCTTTATTTTTGTTTTTTGTTTTCTTTTGTTTTGTTTGTTGTAGCATATGGTTGGATTCTAGTATCCTTGTGTGGGAGAGAGAGACGCTCCGTTTTAATTGCATAGAACACTCTAGTTTTCCCTCTTATTGTTCTGCGAGTACTCTAGTTTGCTAGTACTGCGTTTAGCTCTTGATTTTCTATTTTTATTTTGTTCAGATATTGTTAGTGTTCTTTATTCATGTATGATTAACTCTCTGGACCATATTTATTATTAGCTACGATAGTTGTTTTAAATAAGATGATTGTCGTTGGATACGAGTAAAATGTTTCATGCTTATAGTGATGCAAAAGGAAGCTTATCTAGATTGTGGCATAGAATTCGGCATGTAATATTGGATGTTATTTTTATGATATGCTTAGTATTTATTGTTGCATCATGACTTGTCTCAAATATCTGAGAGTGCTTAATGTGCCATTGAAAGAATCATGTGTTATTTCTATCATAGAAGTATAATATTGTGATATTCTCCTTTGATACTTTATTGGTTTGAGTTGGCACATGCTTACACCATGATATGACTACCAACCAGTCAACCAAAGGCTCTATGATCATTTAGTTTTTGACTAGCAACCAGTCAAACCAAGTGGATTTGATATGTTAGAACTGAACCCAAAATAGATGTTTGATATATGTTAGAGCACGAAAGTTGTATGTCTGGTAGATCTTATGGGATCTCGTCGGTTTTCGCCTTCGTTGGTGTGGTTGCAGGTCAGACTCTTTCTATCTACGGTTTTCATCTTCGGTGATAGTTGCTGCTATGGTGTGTTGGTCCTCTGGGATCTTAGCACGAAGATTTCTCGTCTGTCTATTACAACAAGCTCTATTACATCAAATTTTTCCTGACTTCAATGAGAAAGGGCCGAGGATGGCTGGGCGTATTCAGCTCACTCTAGTGCTTGTAGTCATCGCTAGGTAGTCCAGTGACTTATTTATGAATTTTTATTTATTTTGGGTTCTTTGCTCTGTGTTAATAGATAGGTGTTCTTTTTTTGAGAAAAAATCCACTATACAGCCGAATTGTTTCTCCTGGGCCTGCTCCACACCACCAGGCTGCTACGGGTTGAGAGCCTCCTTCCTGGACCGTTTTCTCCTCACCACCTCGTGCGCCATATATGCCGTGCCGGCAGAGCTTCTTCCATGCCGCCGCCCCTAACCCCATGGACGATCACGATGCGCTGTTATTTCTTCTTCTTCACCTCGAAAAGCGAAAGGGTAAAGCTGGCGACGTACCGCTCGGCCGATATAGGTAGCTCCGGGGAGTGAGGAGCAGTTCCAACGGAGCTTCCTTTCACCGCCATGAATGCCGCCGCCGCCGCCGCCCCGTTCCGCGAGCCCCGTCCGCCTCACCGCACCGTCACGCACCCTTATCCCCTTTAATTTCTCGACCTCAAAGCGATGTGTGCAAGAATCTCTAACTCCGTCGACAACTTCGAGACGCGGTTCGTTATTACTCTGACCGATCCTCCTCGCGCGCATGCATTATTGGGTCGAGAATCTTCGGCGCGGCTGTACTTGGATGACATCGATATCCATCCTTTTGGTTCGTTGCCGGCCCGTACTGACCTCTTTCCCAGCCGACGGATCGACGCAGAAAGACGACGGGAGGAGGATGAAAGGACTACGTAGTACCATCTCCATGCGTCCAAGGACTGCCTTGTATAAATGATACTGTTTATTTTAGTAGTATCTTCTGTGTTTGCTCTGGCCATATATTGCGTGGTCAACATGCGCGAGCTATCAAGCCGATCGCTGTCATTGCGCCAGGCTGCAAGGCACACACATTTGACCAGAATTGCGATCTATCGTAGCAGAATTTGGGAGCTAGCACTGCTTCGATTATCCATATATAGAAAGGTAGGCAGGATACTCTCTGTGTCTCATGGTGTACACGCTTAAGGCGGTAACAAAAGCTCGACACTCATGAGCAGCTCGGAATCGACTCGTCTTTTAGCTTCACTCGAGATTGGCTTGAAAAGAAATGAGCCGTGTATGTCACTAGGGGAACCAGTCAAGGTGCCGATGGCCGGCGGCCGTCGGCACAGCTTGCCTTGCCTTCGGCACAGGCTTGTGCCGACGGCTGCCGTCGGCACCTTGCCGTCGGCATAATAACGCCTCGGCACAGTCAAAGTTACCGTCGGCACAGTGCCGACGGCAAGCCGTCGGCATAGAAATAACGCCATTTGGTAATTCTGGCTCGATTTTTTCAAAAAAAAATCAAATTTTTCAAAAAAAAAAATTCAATTTTTTTTTCCTAATTTTTAAAATCTCTCACGTCCACCATTCTAACTCTAACTACACTTAATATTAGGTCAAATTTCACTCATGGTTAAACTTCCCGGTCAGTCACCCATCCTCACACTACTCCACCCCTAGCATGGTTCCATTGAGACTAGATTCCATGAAAGAAATGACACCTTGTTGACAATAATGCCATATCAATACTATTAACCCTTATTACTTGCTGTTGCACATCATTATTTTTTGAATTCCAAACAATTACCTCCGTAAAATACAAGAATAAGTATATTAATCTTGAATTCAAATGGACAATAAAATGATTTATTTTTTCTTTTTTATTTAATATGGAATAATTAATATCTTTAAATCTGTAAATCAAAATTTGACAAATAATATGTCTAAATCGATTAGAAAAATGAGAGGAATCCAAATATGACATCTATATCATATTTTGAATCTAAAAATAAATTTTACAAAAATTCATGAGCAATATATCATATACCAGTAGTTCAAATCTGGCCGGCCTCCTGCCGATTCGGCAGGAATTTGTCTTTTTCATGAGGGGTGGACGGAAAAGTCCCAGATACATCGGTTGACAAATTTTTCATCTTAGTTGGTCTAGTATTTTTGAAAAATGTGTTGGTACCAATGTGAATCTTTAATTTGGTGGTTGCTTCACAAAACATCCCGTTTTCGGCACCTCAAAAATGGAAAATGGCTTTTTCGCGCGATGAAAAGGAAAATTTCCTCCGGCAACATTGTAAGACATCTCAAGATACACATGTGTGCATAATATAGGCACATTATCACAAACTATGCCGCGATTCTATCCACAACATTTGTCGTTTGACCTAAATATCATGAAACCTCGAACATGATAGCTCATTTTATGAAGGATTTTTTGTGATGTCCTTAATTTTCCAACTTTAATATTTTTCCTTGCAACTATGACATATAATATGACACCACGTGAAGGTTTCACATTGTTTGGATCGTTTTCGAATTTTTTATGCCTGTTTCAAACTATATTCAAAACGGTGGGCATGAAGATCCTTTGCCCGGGGCCGAGGCTCGCTAAACTTGCACTGGATCTCTAATGAAATAGCATGTTTTGAATCTAAAAATAAATTTTACAAAAATTCATGAGCAATATATCATGTACCTATAGTTCAAATCTGGCCGGCCTCCTACCGATTCAGCGGGAATTTGTCTTTTTCATGAGGGGTGGACGGAAAAGTCCCAGATACATCGGTTGACAAATTTTTCATCTTAGTTGGTCTAGTATTTTTGAAAAATGTGTTGGTACCAATGTGAATCTTTAATTTGGTGGTTGCTTCATAAAACATCCCGTTTTCGGCACCTCAAAAATGGAAAATGGCTTTTTCGCGCAATGAAAAGGAAAATTTCCTCCGGCAACATTGTAAGACATCTCAAGATACACATGTGTGCATAATATAGGCACATTATCACAAACTATGCCGCGATTCTATCCACAACATTGGTCGTTTGACCTAAATATCATGAAACCTCGAACATGATAGCTCATTTTGTGAAGGATTTTTTGTGATGTTCTTAATTTTCCAACTTTAATATTTTTCCTTGCAACTATGACATATAATATGACACCACGCGAAGGTTTCACATTGTTTGGATCGTTTTCGAATTTTTTATGCCCGTTTCAAACTATATTCAAAATGGTGGGCATGAAGATCCTTTGCCCGGGGCTGAGGCTCGCTAAACTTGCACTGGATCGGAAATAGCATGTTGTGAATCTAAAAATATTTTTTACAAAAAATCTTGAGCAATATATCATGTACCTATAGTTCAAATCTGGTCGGCCTCCTACCGATACGGCAAGAATTTGTCTTTTTCATGAGGGGTGGACGGAAAGGTTCCAGATACACCGGTTGAGAAATTTTGCATCTTAGTTGGTCTAGTATTTTTGAAAAATATGTTGGTACCAATGTGAATCTTTAATTTGGTGGTTGCTTCACAAAACACCCCGTTTTCGGCACATAAAAATGGAAAATGGTTTTTTCGTGCGATGAAATGGAAAACTTGCTCCTGCAATATCGTAAGACGTCCCAATATGCACATGTGTGCACAATATGGGCACATTATCACAAACTATGCCGCGATTATATCCATAACATTGGTCGTTTGACCTAAATGTCATGAAACCTCGAACATGATAGTTCATTTTGTGAAGGATTTTTTGTGATTTTCACAATTTTCCAACTTTTATATTTTTCCTTGCAACTATGACACATAATATGACACCACGCGAAGGTTTCACATTGTTTGGATCGTTTTCGAATTTTTTTATGCCCGTTTCAAACTATATTCAAAACGGTGGGCATGAAGATCCTTTGCCCGGGGCTGAGGCTCGCTATACTTGCACTAGATCTCTGATGAAATAGCATGTTGTGAATCTAAAAATAATTTTTACAAAAAATCTTGAGCAATATATCATGTACCTGTAGTTCAAATCTGGTCGGCCTCCTACCGATTCGGCAGGAATTTGTCTTTTTCATGAGGGGTGGACGGAAAGGTTCCAGATACACCGGTTGAGAAATTTTGCATCTTAGTTGGTCTAGTATTTTTGAAAAATGTGTTGGTACCAATGTGAATCTTTAATTTGGTGGTTGCTTCACAAAACACCCCGTTTTCGGCACCTCAAAAATGGAAAATGGTTTTTTCGTGCGATGAAATGGAAAACTTGCTCCTGCAATATCGTAAGACATCCCAATATGCACATGTGTGCACAATATGGGCACATTATCACAAACTATGCCGCGATTCTATCCATAACATCGGTTGTTCTGTGTGAAAGCCATAAAACATCGGATATGATAGCTCATTTTTGAGAAGGTTCTTTGAGATATTTCAAATATTCCAAGTTTGATATTTTTCCAAGATAGAACTTATTTTTCTGAAAATTTTGATATATTATTTGTATTTTTCTGAATTATAATGATTTAGTTATGATTTTTTGAAGTTTAATGTGGTAAAATGGAAAAGAGCTATGCCGACGGCTTTGCCGTCGGCACAGGACTTAAATATGTGCCGACGGCTTTGCCGTCGGCACAGGCCTGACGCTGTTAGCTCGCCGTCACGGCGGAGAGGCTGTGCCGACGGCCGAAACTGTGCCGACGGTTGCCGTCGGCACAGACCTTCATGTGCCGACGGTTTACCTGTGCCGACGGCTGACCTGCTGGCCTGGCCGGAACGAGTCCTGTGCGGACGGCCCCGATATTTTACCGTCGGCACCTTGAGTGGTTCCCGTAGTGTGTATCTTTTATAGTTTGGACCGAAAATTAGCTATCTTGAGTCAGCACTAGCTTGCTCGACTAAGGACGATCGCTCACATCATAATTATGTTATTATATATACTACCTTCGATCTAAATAATAGGCCTTTAGCTTTCTAAAAAGGTTTATATTTCGGAACATATGCAATAGTATACAAAAAGAAAAATAGTACATGATAATTTGTTACCCTATATGATGTGCATTGAACTTATTCCTTCTAATTACGGATGAAATTTAATTAAGCAAATCCAAAATTTTAACTTATTCCTTCTATATGTTGTGGATGTTCTTTCTTTCTTTCTTTCTTTCTTTCTTTTACATATGCAAAAAAAGAAATTAAAAAATTATTGTTTTCCATAGCTCAAAACTAGTTTGAGATCGACTCGCCATTGTTACAAGCTGAGTATGAGTAAATTTCATAGCTCGATCTTTCACTCCACACGGTATGAGCTCACTTTGAAGTTCAGTATGAGCTGAGCTTGGCCTAGTTTTTACTCGCTCGAATTCGACTCGTTTGCACACTAAATATAGCGAATTTATTCATGAGGCAAATCCAGGTAATTTTCAGCAATGGCTCGCAGGGTTACCATGCAAGTAGAGTTGCCCCCATAAACGACGCGTGACATAAGGTGGAATCCCCATGTCTGTTGAGAGAACCACTTTCAAAGCTGCCGTCTAGACATGCGTATACCATTCCGTTCAGACGTAGTACTACTACTGATGTACAATCGATCTTTGTTTCTCTTTGCATACGTACGTCGAAACGCCACCTCCTTCAACCGTCTATTTTGCACAGCACATGCCTTGAGGCTGAAACCATTAATATCGACCAATCCACAAGGCACATGCCCAGTTGCATCCCTGCCTGTATATATACGCGCGCAGCATCTAGCGACCACACAGAAACACACACGTACGCACGGGACGTTCAAGCAGCAGCATGAAGGGAGCACGGCGCTCATCCAGCAGCAACAGGAGGCTCCTCGCGTCCTTCCTGAACGCGTGCAGGAAGCTCGCCGCCGCCCCGACGGCGGGCGAGTGGGCGCAGCTCCACGCCGGCGACGACGAGGCCGCCATCCCGGTGGACGTGCCGAGGGGCCACACGGTGGTGTACGTCGGGGCGGAGCTGCGGCGGCACGTCGTCCGGGTGTCCTCCCTCGGCCACCCGCTGTTCCGGGAGCTGCTCGACGACCGCGCGCGGGAGGAGTACGCCTTCGCCGCCGACGACAGGCTCTGCCTGCCCTGCGACGAGGACATCTTCCTCGCCGTGCTCTGCCACGTCGACTCCAAGCACGACTACTGCCGGAGGCTGGTACTATGCAGCTGATACGTAGGATCGGGAGCGGCCGGGTTCATATATTTGCTCCGAGATAACGAGATTGTTGGCCGGGTACATGATTTCGTAGGCCTCAGATGTATAGGGTCGATCTCTGTAGAAATTTAGTTTCCGGTGCTCCGTGCTCTGTATCCCATTCTTCAAGGATGTGCCGCATAGTGCCGCCGTGCAGAATGGCACTCGTTCCAACTTGAATTGTTGGAGAGTGCAAGGCGCGGCATCCTCTAATTCGTTATCCCTGATTATCCAGCCTCTGAACTGTTGCACCTAGATACTGTCATACTTTTTGGTCCATACTGCTCGCCTTCTCCAGCATTTGTGATGGCCAAGTCGACGCAAGCTCCTAGATGCTACTCTCTTCTTTCCATAATTCTTGTCGTGGTTTTTATTTAAATTTAAACGAAAACCACGACAAGAATTTTGAACTAAAAATCACGACAAGAATTATGCAACAGAGTGAGTAGTGCAAACAACATTACCATATGACCTTGACGTGTAACAGATGGTACATTCAAAGTTCAAACGGAAAAGCTTCACATACAGATTGCACACATATAGGCTATCATGTTGGAATTGCAGTTCATATGGGGCACAAGTGACGCTAGAAATATCGACGCAGAGCGGATCTGCTGTGCTGGGAACAACAGCCATACAGAGGAAGTGTCAAAATAAAATAAAATAAAACCGTTGTCGCCTTTCTTTTGTGCGGGTATTGTCGCCTATACATTATATATACTCTCTCAGGATGCTTGTCTGTCTAGTTGAAGTCGGGCTTCTCAGGGTAAGTGCAGCCAGAATGCTGGATGACGACATTCGCAGCGTAACAAGCAGCTCTGACACACTCGTCAATGCTCTTCTCCTGAACCAACTGGGAGAGAAACCCTCCAACAAAGGCATCACCTGAAGAAAAAAAATGATGCAAATCACAAACATGCAAGGTGTACGTGAGCTTCTGCTATTACCATGATTAATATGTAAGAAGTTGATGCCAAGACAAAGGATAGCCCAGGGAATAACGCAATTCAATGAATTTTTTAATGTCACTCTACAGAAGTACAAGTATACCTGCGCCATTAGTATCGACAAGCTTCTCCTTCGGCAAAAGGATCACAGGAAAAGTTTTGACCTGCAGGCAAAGAATAGAAGACAGTTATGCCGATTATCCAGGCTATTTGCAGGGAACAAATGCTTCAATAAGTGTAATCTCATTTGTAGTGACAAATGCAGTTCGGTTCTTGCTAAGCTCATGGTAATATCCAAATCGTGAAAAAAAAAGGCTTTCAATCACCAGATCAATCTTTCAAAGCAAATCACCCATTGGACTTCAACTTCAAGAAAAAGAATTGGCCATACATCAACCAACACAATACATGCATAACAAGAGCATAGACTGGACTTTGCAATATGCGCTAAAGAATGCATCATGATTTCTGCTAAAATGAGACGCACATTCCTAGTATTAGCAGAGAATCAGCATTTTGTGTGACACTACTCCAGTTGTGTGCATACTGTTGCCAAATTGATGAGAATAGAAAAAACTGGCTTGGTTTACATAATACCATATAATTTAGGATGGTTCTGTGCAGTCAGGGATTCATGTATAGATGGTGTTCCGTTGCAAACATTATATACAGTTTGAATGGAATACAATCATCACGATCATGTAAAGCCTGTCCATGAAACCAGCAGGAACAAATATAGCAGAATATTAACCTTTCCGTCATCAGCCACAACTACTGGATCACAACCTTGAGTAATAACAGTAATCCTCTTGTGTGTTCCTGAAGCCTTGGGCAACTGTGAGATCTTCAAAGCAATCTCCTCAACATTCTCAGTCTACGATTTTTTATGGGGATATTTGGTCAAAGGCTTCAAGATTAACTAATCAACTTATGAAATATTAGGTGATAAATGAATACCTCCCAACCACGAACTTTAGCAAATGTCCTTGCTTCTGTTTCATTTCCGAATATGTAGTCGACATACCTAAGTTTGGTAACAAGAACTTTAGTAAGATTCCTGATAATATTGCAAATATGGAACCAGGTAACATGGAAAATCATATCTTTATACAGCTGAAGGTGTTCCACAATGCGATCACAAAATTAAACAAAAGAATCACATGGTGATGTCCATTACTTACGGAAAAGCTTTTTCTTGGGCATCACGAAAAAACTCACAGATAAAGGGGGCAGAAAGGTTCATCATAAACACCTGCAAATAGTACAATCAATTGTGGTCGAACAAAAACACTAGAGGTGGACTACTTTTAGTGGTTAGTATTAACCTTGTTAGTTGCAGCAGCGTGCTCAGCAGCAAGTTGAATGCTATCAGGGGACACGGTAAGGAAAAAGCCAGCAATGTAAATATATTTTGCCTTCTCGACTGTAATTAAAGACATTATAATTGTCAGAAAAAGAATTCTATCATCAAACAAAAATATAGTGCAAATAGAAAACGGAGTATTAGAGAGAGTAACAACAGATTGACTTGTACTAAATTTGTGTTCAGATAACTCCAAACACGATCATATCACAAAATTTATATTAGATTTGAAACGGAAAGTACCATCATCCCAAAAAGCATATAAACCTTTCAGTATCAAGCGACCATAAAGCTGAAAATTCACAGAGGAGTTCAAGTGGCCATTTTTATTACCAAGCGTCCAGTTCTCTGGCCTCTTTAGATGTTCACACTTGTAGCAGTTTGCTGCGGACAAATTTGCAACAAGTGACCTGGTTACATAGAAGAAAATAGTTTAAACTGAAGTCACATCCATTTGAGGGCGGACAAAGGGGACATACACAGACGTAATGGAGCCGTTTAAGAACTGGACATGAGCATAGAAAAAAAATCTATGTTGATACAGAAGACCTTTGTTTGGAATGAAATAGACTAGCAAATTTAATACAATACATTCATTGATGATACACGGCTTCTGTAATTTAATACAGCAGGCATTAATATTATCCATTTATTTTGTTACCTTTGCCATCTCTGTTTGCCAAATATTAAGGCAAATAGTTGAAGCGCATGTAGAACAAGTAAATGTCAACACCTTATAGAATGGCATGCATACTAGAAACATTTTTACAGGCGCCACAAAACTATTGATCACTCATTAAAATCGCAAACAATTTAAAGAGGGAAAAAACCATGGTACCAGAGAAAGACAGTCTAGTGCAACAAAAGACATTTTTAAAGGACACTTCTAGTAAACAAAAATAAACAATTGCAGGTTAGAGTACTAGATAGAGTGTCACAAGACAAATTTAACAGACAAGTAGATGTTCTTAACTGCTAAACATTTCCATATTCCTTCATACAAGGATCGTGACTACAACTTTAGGGAAGCTTAATGCCAAGTTAGGAGCAGTACTAGGTAAATACCACTCTAGTTGACATACCTCTCACCGCCAACAACACAGACAGCACATGTGCCGGTTGGAGCACTGGCATCCTCATAATAGTGGGCCTAAACAAATAGATGGCAAGGTTAAAGTGGTTCATTGTGCAATATAGTGGACAGTGGAGCGTCATAGGATGTAGAGCGCGGGGGGGGGGGGGGGGCTAAGTTATATTTTACATTGACACCAGCAGTTTGCGCATTGTTCCTCATCTCCTCGCCAAACTTGTCCTTCCCAATGCAGCCCATGAAACTTGTTGCACCAGGAATTTGAAGCATCCACTACAAAAAAAATGTAATAAGGATTGTACCAAGTTCTGAGCATATGATTAATAATCAGGATTGGTAGAAGGATAATAGCTCTGCACTGTTTTACTTAGTTTGCTCTTAGCTTACTTGGGCAACCCTAATAGAGTTCTGAGTGGCTCCTGAAAAAATCAAAACACAATAAACACAAAATTGTGAGAAAGTAAACCATGTAACAGAAATTTCTGCATTTACTTTATCAGTTAGCACAAAGATGCAGAAATAATACCTCCAGCGATGTATTCGGTATTGCCCTTGCTACCCAATTCATCGTACCTAGTACCACAACACACCACAATATTAGTAACCTCTAGCCTTCAGTGATGCATCCATGGAAACACATTCTCACTTATGACATGTTATACAAGGCAATTTCCATACTGACTTTGAAACGAGTACATATCTGGCCACTCAAATCAAAACAGTAACATGTTTTGATTTCTTCAGGTGGCGAATGTGACAGTATGTGGCCTTTGTTTCCAGTCCGCGGTTAATATAGTTCTGGCAACAATAGCATCTGGTAACGCAAGGGAAGTAGACATGAGAAAGAAACTTACATGGGCAAGTGCTTTTCCTCCGCAAGAATGGAATTGCCCGGTTTGAGGTCATACCTAGAACACAAGCGCACAGAAAAACATGTCGGTTAGCTCATGATAACAAGAACAGGCACATCTGATTCCGATACATGCAACCTAGACAGCATGGTCCGAGCCTTTAGACAAACTTTCTGAAGAAGAAACAGCATAATAGCAGATATTATTTTTCGGGGTCTGAGTTACAGCTAAGGTATATATTTATTTCCAATAAAATGAAATTAAGCAAAAGAGAGAAAACGAAAGAGTTCAAATGCGCTGCCTGATACTGAAATAAAATTTATCTATTTGGTCAGCTGTAGTTAAGCACAGGTCATACTGTCTGCATCTTGTTCATTCAGTTAAATTTTATAAAGGTCATACACTCGTTTCTGTAGATTGTTCACAGTTGCACAGCACAGGTACCACCTAAAGCTCGAGCTAGGGAGTGCAAGCAAATAAGGCACTCCCAACAAACCTATACAGTATACTACACCAACAGGGTTGGGGCGAGATGCATATCTCAATGATTGGCAGGAAAGGCATATCTCAAAACGGACAGAATACATGAGATGGAGAAGGAGCAAATTACTTCGCGAGGAAGGCTTCGTCGACGACGGCGGAGATATCGAGGAGGGGGTTGCCCATCCCCAGGAGGACGCCCTCGTAGCTTCCGCTCGCCATTTTCCCCCCTCTCTAGCGGTCGTGCCTCAATCGAGCCCAAGCTACGCGGCGGCGGCGGCGGCGGCCGCGGGTGAGAGAGAGCTGTGCTGGGTTTACCTGGTTCCTGGGAGAATTTGTTTTTTTAGAGCATCTCGCGGAAGGGGAATAAACTCCAAAATCACTTTATTGGGGACAGGAGAGAGAAGGTTTATTTTGAAGAAAACTGCAAAGGTTGCGAAACGCCGAAACAAGAAAACTTCCTAAATTTTCTGTGTTGTGCTCTTGATTATGAATATGAACTCAATGTTACCTTTTTTTTGAGCAACCACATATTTTATTAATCGAAAAACAAGTTACATGAAGTAATACATGTGAAAACTAAAAGACAAACCGAGATAAAGTGATTTTTTTTAGAGCAACCATATATTTCATTAATCGAAAAACAAGTTGCATGAGGAAACACATGTCGAAACTAAAAGACAAACCTGGATAAAATGATTATCCTGAATTTTCAGATAAACCAAACATAATTAAAATAATTATTGCAATTCCAAAATATTTGAAATACACAATCATAAGGTTAAAATACAAATTAAAAATTCAAATAAATAACATAGTCCATCACAACACAACCAATAAACAAATAATAAGTTTAACAAATAAGGTGAGACAAGAAAACATCAATTACTTTTGCCATGCATTTTCCAAAGCCCCCCAATCAAGTCATCGAGCAGTCGGCCATGCATCTCTCGGTACACCCAGATAAACCTTTGGATCTGCGCTTCATAACATGGGATTTTTCGCATAATTTTTATTTCGAAGTGCAAAATGGGTCTCCTAGGAAGTGCGGAGAACATGGTGAAATACACCTAAAAAAATTACTCAAATATTAAGGTGTTTTCACTTTCTAGCAACCTTTTTTCTATTTAAATAAAATTTATCCAATTTCTCCAAAGTAATTTAAATTTTAATTCTTTGTATTTTCTACTTTGATCTAAAACTTTCCAAAAAAAATGCAAGTATGATTTTATGCAATAGCCACAAATGGTGTTGAAAGATACATTGATTGATATGAATAATTGTGCTGAGCATTTTGCCCCATTTAAAAAACAAAGAAAATGAAGAAATTTCAAAAATAATCTGATAAACATATGGCATAGTTCATAATATTGTGCCCATCTTTGGCACAGAGGTGCATCGTGCCATGCCAGAAAATATTGCCAAAAGAAGTTTTAGCTACAAAATGGATTCTTTGTGAAGCACATACAAAAAAGATATGGTGACAAATGACACCTTCAAAGGATAGAGATGGTAACCTAGAGGTAGGGTGAATAGTTTCAAAAAAATTGTCTTCAAATTATTTTGCAATTTTAGGCTTTAGAAAATGTAAGTGTGCCCCATGCAAACTAGGTGAGGCAAGCTAGATGATGATACAAGGCACTTCAAACACGAAGGCTATCACAAAGGTAAATAACACAAGTAAATAGATCGGTTAAGAATAATCGAAACACGCGAAGACAAAGATGTATTCCCGTGTTCACTTTATTGGAAAGGTGTGGGATCCCACGAAGGAATTCTCAACACCACGAAGGCCTAGCTTCTTCTCCGGAGCCTATCCCACGAAGGAATAGTTCGCTCACTCGTGGTAGACTTTAAGATAGTCTCCAGACCGTCACAAACTTCTTCTCGGAGCAAATCCACAACCCGGACGCTTTCGGGTGACCGTAGCCGCCTACGATTTCCCACAAACCTAATAGTAAGAAGCTTGCTCCATGAACTCAAAGGGAAATTATGTTTGGTTTAGTGGTCAGGACCTCCTCTTGCTTTCTCTACCAAAAGGATTTGACTTCGGTTGGATACGATGAGGGATCCTCAAGAATTGGTGTTTCAATAAATGAAGTGAGAGAGAGCTCAATGATATGAATGAACGATTAACCTAATCTCCTCAAGGAGAAAGAATTGACTTTTATAGAATCAGGAGAGCCGTTTAGGGAGATTTTGCTCGTGCCTAGATGGTATTAAGTCGGTGAACGGTCCACACACTGGTTGGAGATGCGCATGGGTCGGTCGACCGGTCCACACAACGGTTGGAGAGCGGCAGCCGAGCAAGCCGGCGCACCATACCAATACCGGGTATGATGCCGAATGCCCCGGTGCCGAGCGGGTCACACATCAAGGCCCAACCGAGTGGAAACCAGTACTCACTTTGATGCCATCCGGTGTGCACCTCGGTGGCCACCGGTCCA
This sequence comes from Lolium rigidum, assembly GCF_022539505.1. Taxonomy (NCBI): domain Eukaryota; kingdom Viridiplantae; phylum Streptophyta; class Magnoliopsida; order Poales; family Poaceae; genus Lolium; species Lolium rigidum. Next base: position 76,906,125 of record NC_061514.1, on the reverse strand, counting down.
TCCATCGGTGGAACCGGTGAACCGAACCTGGCGATGGTTTAACAGAAATCCCTCAAACAAAAAATCTCTCCACAAAATATGCTCTCTCCACTTTTGTGTGATGGCATTATGAGGTGGTAGAATGTGTATGTGATGTCGATTACAACCTCTTCAAGATCATCGAGACCGCCCATCTTAATAGTGTGGTGTTTCCTATAAGACTCTAGCATAAAAGAGAGAAACCAAAATGAAACAGAGTGTGGATTTTGTACACCCAAGCATGGGTGTGGGTGTACTCTTTACCGTTCATTTGGAGCTGGAGATTCGTGCAAGTTTGGCTAGATGGAACATTTTCTTTCACTTCTTCTATTTTCCTGTCGCGTCGCTGGCTCCTTTTCTCCGGGCTTTTCGCCGCGAGGCACGGTCGGCTGTTGTGTCGGGGACAACCCAATGCAGAGACGTGCTGTCTCTATCCAGAAAGTAGTTGGGGGCTAGGGGCTCGTTCCTCCATCCCAAACCTCTCTCCCCTGTTTTCCCTCGTGTTGTAGCCGCCGCCGTCCACACCGCGCCGCCGACGCGCAGACAGAGTATGCCTTCTCGTCTGGTAGAGGTGAATCCCGTCTGGTAGCCGACGGCCTCCTCGTCTGCTCACCTCACGGCCGCCAGGCGTAGCTGGCCGGTGAATCCTGTTTGGTAGCCAGCGCCTGCTCCTCCCTTGCACGCAGGGGTCTTTGGCTGGAGCGGCGCAGCACCCTAGACGGCGTGCTGCAGGAGGCGGAGCAAGGGCGCCGGAGATGTCGATGCGGTGCCGATGAGATTCCCCGTGGCCTCCATGGATGTGCTGATGTGCCGGGAGCCCGGGACTGGCACATCATGGCGTCGCACTGGAGGATGTCGCCGAGTGTCGTTTAGGCGCCGTCCCCGGCGACCGTGGCCACGTCGAGGGAGCTGCTGAAGGTTTGGAACGCGAGGTGGCTGTGGCCCTGCAGTGTGCCGGTGAGACGCGCGCCGAGGCCAACCTGCTGGTGCTGACCAGAGATCACCGCGGCCGGCGCCGTGCACAGGCGTCACATGGACGTGCAGAGGGATGCGGTGCCGTCCTCTCACTCTCTCAAAAGTTCTTCATATTTTCCCCAAATTTTCTTGTTCGCAGTTGATGTTGTATGGAGTGATTTCTGTTCTTATCCAAAAATGGTGACTGTTATCGGTTTGGATCTTGTTAACGCATTAAAATGGGGATTTCGGATCAGTTCTTCACGCTCAACTTTGTTCATCTCTTGTGCTCAGTTTTTTTATTGATTTGAAAACTGGGCTGAAAATGAAGCTATACTGTTACACCTCGCACAGGGATCCATTTACATGAAAATGTACCTAAGAATTTGATGCGCCGTGGAAAATTATTTTCATACAAATAAAACAAAGAAACACTTTTGTGAGCAAATTGAGATTACTTTCGAACCTGTACAAGATCTCTGGAACCATACCATGGAAATGAACCTAAACATTCCGAACCAAGATGCCTCTACACTGATAAAATGTGATACAAGATGGCTTTGATCCCCAAATTGGAGCAAGATGGGTACATGCTGCAACCAGTGATGCACACGACGGCTTTGATCCCATAATTCGAGCAAGATGGATACAAGCTGCACCACTCATGGTGCTGGGGGTCAACAAAACCACCCTGAAGCAGGTCAACAAAACCTTGAGGGGCTTCCTCTGGGCCGGCAGAGCTGATGCCAATGGCGGGCATTGCCATGTCAATTGGGCACGGGTCTGTCGACCTCTAAGGCTTGGGGGCCTCGGGATTCCGGACCTGGCTCGCACTGCTACCAGCCTTAGGGTAAGGTGGATTTGGAGGATGCATACTGATCCCCTGCGACCCTGGCGCGGGCTGGACATGAACTTCTCGAAGGCGGAGTTGGATGCCTTCGCGGTCTCCACCACCATGGTGACCGGGAACGGGGAATCCGCCCTCTTCTGGGAGGACAGATGGTTGGACGGCAAAGCCATGAAGGAGTTGGCGCCTGAGGTATATGCGCTGGTACCAAAGCGCCGGAGAAAGGCGCGTACGGTCCGCCAAGCTCTGATGGACCGCACCTGGATCGCCGACATAGTAGGGGCACCAAACGCCCTGGCACTATGGCAGTACGTGCAGCTGTGGTGCCGACTCAGGGATACCCAGCTCTCGGCGGATCCGGATAGGATGGTTTGGCGATGGACGCCGGATGGCCAGTACTCCTCCGAGTTCTTGCTATGACGCCCTCTTCCAAGGGGCGATAACCGCGAGCTTCGGAAGCCGAGCCGGAAATCCTGGGCGCCGCCAAGGGTGAAATTCTTCTTGTGGTTGGCCTGCCTTGACAGATGTTGGGCGGGGGAGAGGCTGGCTAGGCGGGGGTTACCGCATACCCCCAACTGCCCGCTCTGCGACCAGTCCACGGAGACCATGCGCCATCTTCTCACAGGCTGCTCGTTCTCCAGGATGGTTTGGTTTGAGGTGTTGTCGTGGATCCGATCCACTTCAAGCCCTCCCTTGGCTGAGGGCGACTTCGCGGAGTGGTGGTCCCTGGCAGTGCGGACCGCCCCTCGCCAGCTTCGCAAAGGCAAGTCGTCGGTTATCATGCTTACGGCATGGTGGATATGGAAGCATCGAAACGCGGTGGTCTTCGACAACGCGAGGCCTTCGGTGACGTCCCTATTCAACGACATCGTGGCGGAGGCGCGGCTATGGGCGGACGCGGGAGCCCGGGGTGTGCGTCTTCTGCTCTCCTAGACTAGGTTTATCTTTCCTTTTCTTGGGTCGAGTTGTACGGCGTGGTGTTCGTCCGGCTTCGGGCTTGTACATATGACCTTCTTTTCTATCAATGCATCGAAACGCAAGTCTTTTGCGTTTTCGCGAAAAGATGGATACAAGCTGCAACCAGTGATGTACAAGATAGCTCTAAACTAGGCAAAGAGCTAACATTAGAAGCTGGAACACAACAGTCCTCTACACTGAAGAAAAATCTGGTGCGCGACTGAAACCAGTTCAGTACAAGATGGCACTGAACACAGATGCTAACACTACAAGCTGGAACACACACCTATTCAGACATATTTTTCATTACTAGCTGCTAAGAACATCAGAGATACAGCTTGGATACATTAGCACTACAGGACACAAATCAACACTACACGATGGGGATGAGGAGTTCATCACCGAGGTGGTGACCATCGGCCAGCTCCAGCACCGAAACCTCGTGCAGATGCTCGGCTAGACGACTACTGCCTGTGCAAGGGCGAGCTCCTCCTGGACCTGGTATACGACAACATGCTCACGGAAGCCTTGACAAGCACCTGGCCGACCAGACGAAGATGCTCCTGAGCTGAGGCCAGAGGTTCCACATCATCAATGGCGTCGCGTCGGGGATGCTGTACCTACAAGGTTACACGAGGACTGGGAGCAGTTGGGAGTAGCCAGATCCGCCGCCGCCCCCGAATCCGGTGCCGCCGACGCTCCCCCCGAAGCCAGCGCCACCGCATCCGCCGCCGGTGCTGCTGCGCAGGGTAGACTGGGACATGGTGGAGGAGAGGATGCTGGTCGCGACAGGCTGTGTCGGGTGAGAGAGGAGAATCAGGAGGAGAGGATGCTTGCGAACGTGTTGGGTGAGAGAGGAGACGAGCAGCTGGATCGTGGGAGTCAAAAGCCTTGTCTAGTGGCTTTATGCCCCTGTTCATGGGACCCACCAATTTTATAGAAATGAGGGAAAAAAGCAAAATAACTTCTCTCACCTGGCATCTTGTCCGAATCTCCAAGCATCCAATGGTTGTGAAAGCATCCACACCCATGCTTGGGTGTACATATGTATGGGGTGTCTCCTTTCACCTTCCAACAACGACGATGGACTCAAACCTGTGTATGCACTTGTAAAAATCATTATTCCACATTTTATCTAAAGTGTAATAAAATTGTCCAACATAAAAGTTAAAAATTAAGGGTAACATACCCTTATGCACCTCTCTAATTTTCACACGAAGTCAACCATATTATATGGCCATTTTCAGAAGATTAAGAATTTTCTCGCTTTTTAGCTACTTTTCCTCATTTAAATGAGTTTCGGCCAAATTCCTGAGTGTAATTCCAATTGAACAACAAGCGTGTTTAAGTTTGGTCCTAAAAAAAATTAATAATATTCTAAGACATCCAAATAAGAATCTATCAACAGCTATAGAGGGTGTTGAAAGGTTAAATCCCTTGCTATGAATAGTTGTGTCGACCATTTCAACACTGCTTAAAACAATTAAAGAGCGGGATGAAAATGTCAAAAATAGAGTAAAAATCTAAAATTTTAAATTACAATCTTTAGCGTAAAAGCATACTATTGGTATAATAGTGTGGAGGTAACACTACTAGGATTTTGCTTACCGCCGGCGCACAGATTTCGCTACCGCCGGCGCATTCCTGTTCACCGGCGACCACCTCGCCAATGGTATCATCCTACCGCCGGCTGTTTCGTAACCACCGGGGGTAAACCCTGGTTACCATTGACGCTTTCAGCAATTTCGCCAGGGATAGCTTTTACCACTTGCGCTTCTCCAATTCGCCAGGGGTAATTGTATTTACCACTGGCGCCAGCGTATCCGCCAATGGTAATGCTCCCATTTCGTCAGCTGTAACATTTTCAGGAGAAAAAAATTGAACGAATTGCAATGTATATGCACCAGAATATACACAATATATACATAGAAATTCTAGAATCACAACAAAGACTACAGATACACCAAATGTTCATAACATGCAGAATAACATCATTAACATAATCATAGCCAAATGTTCATAACATGCATAACACAAGTGTAGATAGTAGCTAGTCGACCATATGGTTCAAACTTCGCGACTCAAAGTAGCACATATTACACAAATAGATATAAGTTCAGACCTATCTAAACAACAATGACATAGTAGACTAGAGAGGTGGTGGCAGCAAGCATCAACACGACGAAGGGGGTCCTCCACATCTCCCTCCTCTGTCGCGCTCGAAAGTTGGCGTATCGAGTTTCCGCCTCCTCCAAAGTGGTGTACCCCTTGTAATTATTACCGCTGAAACGGTGGATCTTCCTCCTACAGTCTTTCCAGTCCTCGCAGACTCCGGGAACCCTGTCGTGGTACACGACATAGTACATCATTTGTGCAAACACACACAACAAAGAAATGTAACTTCTTAGTAAATTTATAGAGAGATATATAGCATATAGGTGTGCAAAGAAAAAAACATGAAAAATAGTTAAGTAATTTTATGACTAACATTTGCAGGAGACAAGTTTGTGACTCAAGTCTTCCTCGACGGGAAGGGACGGATGCCCTCGAGCGTGTTGAATGTTCTCTCGTCACATCCATCTTCTAAGTGGCCTTCGATCTCGCTATTACTCAGTATGGCACCATGGTGGAACAAGCCACCACTATATATTGAGGACATCCCTCCAGAGTATTGTGCTAATGGTCCGCTGGATGGCACATAACTCGGCTCTCATGTTTGCATCGGTGGTGTTCGACATGTTCACGCACTTGTTCTGAAGACCAGATGGCAACAAGAGATCGTGCTCATCCCTTACAATCGCCATCATCTGTAGGATGGCAAACCAGGCCTCCATCCCATTATCATCCGATGATTGCTTGAGGCAGGGGAAATTGGTTATGTGGTTGGACACATAGCAACCTTTAACTTTGTTCTCATGCTAGAGTTTATCGATGCAAACCTCGGCTATGAAACCGTTGAGGGATTTATCAAGAGTAGACCTAAGGTCGGTGTAGTATTTCCGCCTATCACTCCCGGAGTTGAGATAAACGACATGGAAATGATACGGGTGAAAGAGGATGAGGCTGCAGTACCTGAGTCTGCGTAAAACAGTTGGAAATAAACCATCATCCTCGGCTATTAAGGACATTTACGAAAGAATGTAATAGAGGGTACTTTAGTAACCAAATACTTATTCACGGAAATATGGTATGCCAAAGCATTGCTTATCCTTATTTAATACCAAGAAATCCTTCATATACTTCGTGAGAAACGCCTATTCGTTCTGGGTGGTAGCTGGAGTCATGTAGAAGGGGTCTATGATAGCGATGTGCGGTGTGTTCTCCATGAAAATATTGTGCGCCATGCTTAGAGATACCAGGCGAACCAAGTTTCGGTCTAGCTGGTGCATGTGGAAGAGCCCGAAGATGTGATCATACTGAATAAACATCAAGTCTGAGGGGTAAAGCCACAACTAGTGGGCACCTTGCCGTCAAAACCGGGTACGAGGGATTTGAATCTCCAAGAAGTAGCCGCTCCTTGGTTAGAACCACATCATGCACGCTCCTCCTTTCCGGCGTCAGCTGGTTGACAATGTGTGTCGGTAGCATCAGCTGGCCTAGGTGATGCATCTTCCTCCACGGGGTCGACTGGCGTGGGCATAACCCTTCGGGTACTCGACATTGCCATACCCGGTGCAAACTATGAAGCTGGACCAGCACAAGGACTCGACGAGCTGGACCTGCACGCGCCTCAACTTGGACTACAAGGAAAGAAGACTCCAACACGAATCCTACTAGGACTCTTGTAAACCCTAGCTTGGCTGATATATAAAGCCAGGCAGGGGCACCCCTTAGGGACACGCATAATCAGAAACATAATTGTAGAGGCGACACGCCTAGACACCGCTGTAGGGATTCGTTGCATAGAAAACAAAAAATTTCCTACCGCGAACACGCAATCCAAGCCAAAATGCAATCTAGAAGACGGTAGCAACGAGGGGATTATTGAGTCTCACCCTTGAAGAGATTCCAAAGCCTACAAGATGAGGCTCTTGTTGCTGCGGTAGACGTTCACTTGCCGCTTGCAAAAGCGCGTAGAAGATCTTGATCACGGCGCCACGAACGGGCAGCACCTCCGTACTTGGTCACACGTTCGGTTGTTGATGAAGACGACGTCCACCTCCCCGTTCCAGCGGGCAGCGGAAGTAGTAGCTCCTCTTGAATCTGACAGCACGATGGCGTGGTGTCGGTGGTGGTGGAGAAACCCGGCGGAGCTTCGCTAAGCGTGCGGGAAGTGGAGGAGCGGGGCGGCTAGGGTTTGGGGAGAGGGGGCACCGGCAACTAAGGGGTGCGGCCACCTTGTGCTTGTTGGGGTGGCCGGCCCCCTCCCCTTGGCCCTCATTATATAGGTGGAAGCCCCAAGTGTTGGACTACAAGTCTCCGAATAAGACCCGAATCCAAAACCTTCCATGTGATAGGGAAACCTACCCAAGGTGGGAATCCCACTTGGGGTGGGATTCCCCCCTTCCATGTGGGGGGGGGGTGGCCGTCCCCCTTAGGGGAGTCCACTTGGGACTCCTCCCCCTCTAGGGTTGGCCGGCCATGGAGGTGGAGTCCCTTTGGGACTCCGCCTTCCATAGTGGTTTCTTCCGGACTTTTCTAGAACCTTCCGGATCATTTTAAATCTCATAAAATGACTTCCTATATATGAATCTTATTCTCCGGACCATTCCGGAACTCCTCGTGATGTCCCGGATCTCATCCGGGACTCCGAACAAATATTCGAACTCCATTCCATATTCAAGTTCTACCATTTCAACATCCAACTTTAAGTGTGTCACCCTGCGGTTCGCGAACTATGCGGACATGGTTGAGTACTCACTCCGACCAATAACTAATAGCGGGATCTGGAGATCCATAATGGCTCCCACATATTCAACGATGACTTTAGTGATCAAATGAACCATTCACATACGATACCAATTCCCTTTGTCACGCGATATTTTACTTGTCCGAGGTTTGATCATCGGTATCACTCTATACCTTGTTCAACCTCGTCTCCTGACAAGTACTCTTTACTCGTACCGTGGTATGTGGTCTCTTATGAACTCATTCATATGCTTGCAAGACATTAGACGACATTCCACCGAGAGGGCCCAGAGTATATCTATCCGTCATCGGGATGGACAAATCCCATTGTTGATCCATATGCCTCAACTCATACTTTCCAGGATACTTAATCCCACCTTTATAACCACCCATTTACGCGAGTGGCGTTTGATGTAATCAAAGTACCTTTCCGGTATAAGTGATTTACATGATCTCATGGTCATAAGGACTAGGTAACTATGTATCGAAAGCTTATAGCAAATAACTTAATGACGTGATCTTATGCTACGCTTAATTGGGTGTGTCCATTACATCATTCATACAATGATATAACCTTGTTATTAATAACATCCGATGTTCATGATTATGAAACTAATCATCCATTAATCAACAAGCTAGTTTAAGAGGCATACTAGGGACTCTTTGTTGTTTACATATCACACATGTACTAATGTTTCGGTTAATACAATTATAGCATGGTATATAAATATTTATCATAAACATAAAGATATATAATAACCACTTTATTATTGCCTCTAGGGCATATCTCCTTCGATCTCCCACTTGCACTAGAGTCAATAATCTAGATTACATTGTAATATACCTAACACCCATGGCATTCTGGTGTTGGTCATGCTTTGCCCTAGGGAGAGCTTTAGTCAACGGATCAGCTACATTCAGATCAGTATGTACTTTGCAAATCTTTACTTCTCCATCTTCGATGTACTCGTGAATCGAGTGATAACGCAGCTTGATATGCTTCAGCCTCTTGTGTGACCTTGGTTCTTGTGCATTGGCGATGGCACCCATGTTGTCACAGTAGATGACTAGTGGGTCTAATGCACTAGGAACCACACCGAGCTCTACAATGAACCTCTTCATCCATACCGCTTCTGATGAAGCCTCTGAAGCCGCTATGTACTCTGATTCTGTTGAAGACTTCACCACCGTGCACTGCTTCGAGCTTGCCCAGCTCATCGCAAAGCACCATTCAATATAAACACGTACCCAGACTGTGACTTAGAGTCATCAGGATCAGTGTTCCAACTTGCATCGGTGTAACCGCTTACAACGAGCTCTTACCTCCATAACAAAGAAACATATCCTTAGTTCTTTTCAAGTACTTTAGGATATTCTTGACCGCTGTCCAGTGTTCCATTCCTGGATCACTTTGATATCTGTTAGTCAAACTAACAGCATGTGCTATATCCGGTCTAGTACATAACATGGCATACATGATAGATCCTACTGCCGAGGCATAGGGGATATTACTCATCCTTTCTCTTTCTTCTGCCGTAGCCGGTCCTTGAGTCTTACTCAAGACCTTGCCTGGTAACATAGGTAAGAACCCTTTCTTGCTTTCGTCCATTCTAAACTTCTTTAGAATCTTGTCCAGGTATGTACTCTGTGATAGCCCTATTAGGCGTCTTGATCTATCTCTATAAATCTTGATGCCTAATATATACGATGCTTCACCAAGGTCTTTCATTGAAAAACTATTATTCAAATAACCTTTTACATCTGCTTAATAGTTCTATATCATTCCCAATCAATAATATGTCATCTACATATAATATCGGGAATGCTACAGAGCTCCCACTCACTTTCTTGTAAATACAGGCCTCTCCATGACATCGTATAAACCCGAAGTCTTTGATCACCTTATCAAAGCGTCGGTTCCAACTTCTTGATGCTTGCTTCAGTCCATAGATTGAACGCTGAAGTTTGCATACTTTGTCAGCATTTTTAGGATCGACAAAACCTTTGGGTTGTACCATATACAACTCTTCCTCAATGTCTCCATTAAGGAACGCCGTTTTGACATCCATCTGCCAAATCTCATAATCGAAAAATGCAGCTATTGCTAACAAAATCCTTACGGATTTTAGCTTCGCTACAGGTGAGAAAGTCTCATCGTAGTCAACTCCTTGAATTTGTCGGAAACCTTTTGCGACAAGTCGAGCTTTATAGACGAGTAATATTACCATCGGCATCTGTTTTTCTCTTGAAGATCCATTTATTCTCGACAGCCTTGCGGCTATCGGGTAAGTCTACCAAAGTCCACACTTTGTTATCATACATGGATCCCATTTCGGATTTCATGGCTTCTTGCCATTTGTTGGAATCCGGGCTCATCATCGCTTCTTCATACGTCGCGGGGTCCTCATCATTGTTATCCACAATCATGACATTTAGACAAGGATCATACCAATCAGGAGTGGCACGTTCCCTTGTCGATCTGCGAGGTTCGATAGTTTCCTCGTTCGAAGTTTCATGATCATTATCATTAGCTTCCTCTCGTTGCCGGTGTAGGCGGTACAGTACAACTTCCGATCTGCGCTACTCCGATCAACGAGTATAGATTCATCAATCTCATCGGGTTCTACTTTTCTTCCAGATCACTTCTTTAGTGAGAAATTCTTTCTCAAGAAAGGTTCCGTTCTTAGCAACAAAGATTTTGCCTTCGGATCTCGTGATAGAAAGTGTACCCTATAGTTTCCTTAGGGTATCCTATGAAGACGCATTTCTCCGCTTTGGGTTCTAGCTTGTCCGGTTGTAACTTCTTTACATAGGCTTCGCAACCCCAAACTTTAAGGAACGACAGCTTAGGTTTCTTATTAAACCATAATTCATACGGTGTCATTTCTACGGATTTTGATGGTGCTCTATTTAAAGTGAATGCGGCTGTCTCTAACGCATAACTCCAAAAAGATAACGGCAAATCAGTAAGAGACATCATAGAACGAACCATATCTAAGAGAGTTCGATTACGACGTTCGGACACACCGTTTCGTTGTGGTGTTCCCGGCGGTGTCAATTGTGAAAGTATTCCGCATTTCTTTAAATGCATGCCAAATTCATAACTCAGATATTCACCTCCACGATCAGATCGTAGAAATTTAATCTTCTTGTTACGTTGATTTTCTACTTCACTTTGGAATTCCTTAAACTTATCGAAAGTTTCGGATTTATGTTTCATGAAATAGATATACCCATATCTACTCAGATCATCTGTGAAGGTTAGAACATAACGATAACCACCGTGCGATGCTACACTCATTGGTCCGCATACATCGGTATGTATGATTTTCAATAAGTCAGTAGCTCACTCCATCATACCAGAAAATGGAGTCTTAGTCATTGTTCCCATTACACATGCTTCGCATCTATCAAGTGACTCAAAGTCAAGTGATTCAAGTAATCCATCAGTATGGAGTTTCTTCATGCGTTTCACTCCAATATGACCAAGACGACAGTGCCACATATAAGTAGAATTATCATTCAATTTAATTCGCTTAGCATCAATGTTATGTATATGGGTATCACTACTATCGAGATCTAACGTAAATAAGCCATTCTTTTCAGGTGCTCGACCATAAAAGATATTATTCATAAAAATAGAACAACCATTATTCTCAGACTTGAATGAATAACCGTCTTGCATTAAACAAGATCCAGATATAATGTTCATGCTCAACGCGGGTAAAAAATATCAATTATTTAGGCTTAAAACTAATCCCGAAGGTAGATATAGAGGAAGTGTGCCGACAGCGATCACATCGACTTTGCTTCCGTTTCCAACGCGCATCGTCACTTCATCTTTCAGCAGTCTTCATTTATTCGTTAGTTCCTGTTTCGAGTTACAAATATGAGCAACCGAACCAGTATCAAATACCCAGGTACTAGAACGAGAACCAGTGAGATAAACATCTATAACATGTATATTAGATATACCTTCTTTCTTTTTCTTGACAAGGCCGCTCTTCAGATCAGCTAGATACTTGGAGCAATTACGCTTCCAGTGTCCCTTCTCCTTGCAGTAATAGCACTCAGCATCAGGCTTTGGGCCGTTCTTAGGTTTCATAGGAGGCGTGGCAGCTTTCTTGCCACCCTTCTTGAATTTTCCCTTAGACTTGCCCTGTTTCTTGAAACTGGTGGTCTTGTTGACCATCAACACTTGGTGCTCTTTCTTGATCTCAATCTCAGCAGCTTTTAGCATGCCAAAGAGTTCAGGTAACTCCTTGTTCATGTTCTCGCATATTGTAGTTCATCACAAAGTTCTTGTAACTTGGTGGCGGTGATTGAAGGACACGATTATTCCCCGATCCGTTAGGAATCACTATTCCCAAGTCACCGAGTTTCTTCGCATGCCCGGTCATGGCGAGCATGTGCTCACTAACGGAGCTGCCTTCTTCCATCATGCAGCTCGAAGAAGTGTTTCGATGCTTCATAGCATTCCACGGCCGCATGAGTCTCAAATATAGCTTTCAGCTCATTGACCAACTCATGAGGATCGTGGTGCTCAAAATGTTTTTGAAGATCGGCTTCCAGATCGCACAGGAGGGCACACTGAACTTGAGAGTACCGAGTTTTCCGAGTCTCGTAAACAGCTTTTACTTCATCGGTTTCGGTTTCGCAGGAGGGTCACCTAGCGGTGCATCAAGCACAAATTGCAGATTTCCGCCAGAGAGGAAGATCCTCACATGATGGAACCAGTCGGTGAAGTTGCTACCATTGCTCTTAAGCTTTTCTTTCTCTAGGAACTGGTTAAAATTGATTGGGGACGCCATCTCTACAACATATTTTGCAAAAGTTTAGACTAAGTTTATGACAAATTGAGTTCAAATTTTAATTCAACATAATTAAAAATCTAGGTGAACTCCCACTCAAAACAATATCCCCCGCATTGTCTTAGTGATCACACGAACCAAATCCACCGCACCTAAGTCCGATCATCACGAGACAAGGTGTGATTTCAATGGCGAACACTCAAAGTGTTCATCATATCAACCATATGATTCATGCTCTACCTTTCGGTATCACGTGTTCCGAGACCATGTCTGTACATGCTAGGCTCGTCAAGGCCACCTTAGTATCCGCATGTGCAAAACTGTCTTGCACCCGTTGTATGCACTTGTTGATTCTATCACACCCGATCATCACGAGATGCTTCGAAACGACAAGTCTTGGCAACGGTGCTACTAAGGATGAACACTTTATTATCTTGAGATTTTAGTGAGGGATCATCTTATAATGCTACCGTCGCGATCTAAGCAAAATAAGATGCATAAAAGGATTAACATCACATGCAGTTCATATGTGATATGATATGGCCCGTTTGTCTTTGCGCCTTTGATCTTCATCTCCAAAGCACGGACATGATCTCCATCATCTTCGGGCATGATCTCCATCATCGTCGGCGTAGCGTCAAGGTCAATGGCGCCGTCTTCATGATTGTCCTCCATGTAGCAACTATTACAACTACTTTGAAATACTACTCAACATGAAATTTAAAGACAACCATAAGGCTCCCGCCGGTTGCCACAATACAATAATGATCATCTCATACATATTCATCATCACATTATGGCCATATCACATCACCAAACCCTGGAAAAACAAGTTAGACGTCTCTAATTTGGTTTGCATATTTTACGTGGTTTAGGGTTTTCGATAGAGATCTAATCTACCTACGAACATGAACCACAACGTTGATACTAATGTTGTCAATAGAAGAGTAAATTGAATCTTCACTATAGTAGGAGAGACAGACACCCGCAAAGCCTCTTATGCAATACAAGTTGCATGTCGAATGAGGAACAAGTCTCATGAACGCGGTCATGTAAAGTTAGTCCGAGCCGCTTCATCCCACTATGCCATAAAGATGCAAAGTACTCAAACTAAAGACAACGAGAGCATCAACGCCCACAAAACCATTGTGTTCTACTCGTGCAACCATCTATGCATAGACACGGCTCTGATACCACTGTAGGGATTCGTTGCATAGAAAACAAAAATTTTCCTACCGCGAACACGCAATCCAAGCCAAGATGCAATCTAGAAGACAGTAGCAACGAGGGGATTATTGAGTCTCACCCTTGAAGAGATTCCAAAGCCTACAAGATGAGGCTCTTGTTGCTGCGGTAGACGTTCACTTGCCGCTTGCAAAAGCGCGTAGAAGATCTTGATCACGGCGCCACGAACGGGCAGCACCTCCGTACTCGGTCACACGTTCGGTTGTTGATGAAGACGACGTCCACCTCCCCGTTCCAGCGGGCAGCGGAAGTGGTAGCTCCTCTTGAATCCGACAGCACGACGGCGTGGTGTCGGTGATGGTGGAGAAACCCGGCGGAGCTTCGCTAAGCGTGCGGGAAGTGGAGGAGCGGGGCGGCTAGGGTTTGGGGAGAGGGGGGCGCCGGCCACTAAGGGGTGCGGCCACCTTGTGCTTGTTGGGGTGGCCGGCCCCCTCCCCTTGGCCCTCATTATATAGGTGGAAGCCCCAAGTGTTGGACTACAAGTCTCCGAATAAGACCCGAATCCAAAACCTTGCATGTGATAGGGAAACCTACCCAAGGTGGGAATCCCACTTGGGGTGGGATTCCCCTTCCATGTGGGGGGTGGCCGGCCCCCTTAGGGGGAGTCCACTTGGGACTCCTCCCCCTCTAGGGTTGGCCGGCCATGGAGGTGGAGTCCCTTTGGGACTCCGCCTTCCATAGTGGTTTCTTCCGGACTTTTCTAGAACCTTCCATAGAACCTTCCGGATCATTTTAAATCTCATAAAATGACTTCCTATATATGAATCTTATTCTCCGGACCATTCCAGAACTCCTCGTGATGTCCGGGATCTCATCCGGGACTCCGAACAAATATTCGAACTCCATTCCATATTCAAGTTCTACCATTTCAACATCCAACTTTAAGTGTGTCACCCTACGGTTCGCGAACTATGCGGACATGGTTGAGTACTCACTCCGACCAATAACCAATAGCGGGATCCGGAGATCCATAATGGCTCCCACATATTCAACGATGACTTTAGTGATCGAATGAACCATTCACATACGATACCAATTCCCTTTGTCACGCGATATTTTACTTGTCCGAGGTTTGATCATCGGTATCACTCTATACCTTGTTCAACCTCGTCTCCTGACAAGTACTCTTTACTCGTACCATGGTATGTGGTCTCTTATGATCTCATTCATATGCTTGCAAGACATTAGACGATATTCCACCGAGAGGGCCCAGAGTATATCTATCCGTCATCGGGATGGACAAATCCCACTGTTGATCCATATGCCTCAACTCATACTTTCCGGATACTTAATCCCACCTTTATAACCACCCATTTACGCAGTGGCGTTTGATGTAATCAAAGTACCTTTCCGGTATAAGTGATTTACATGATCTCATGGTCATAAGGACTAGGTAACTATGTATCGAAAGCTTATAGCAAATAACTTAATGACGTGATCTTATGCTATGCTTAATTGGGTGTGTCCATTACATCATTCATACAATGATATAACCTTGTTATTAATAACATCCAATGTTCATGATTATGAAACTAATCATCCATTAATCAACAAGCTAGTTTAAGAGGCATACTAGGGACTCTTTGTTGTTTACATATCACACATGTACTAATGTTTCGGTTAATACAATTATAGCATGGTATATAAACATTTATCATAAACATAAAGATATATAATAACCACTTTATTGTTGCCTCTAGGGCATATCTCCTTCAACCGCAACCCGCGGATTAGAACTAGACTAGATCCAACAACTCCGCCTATGGCGCCCCCTGTACCCATATATTCATATACTGGATTGCTAGCAGGACGTAGCGATCCTCCACCGCGGGGACGTGAACATGGGTACGTCGTGTACCGCCTCGCTCCCGGAACTTCCGTCGTCGCCTTTCTCTAAAACCCAAGCCCCTCATGGTGGGCATTGCCGAGGAACCGCCTCGTCAATTGGCGCCGTCTGTTGGAAAGCAACGATTGGATTTTGTTATCTGGGCGGGATCTTCATCATCATCGACAACGTTTAGATTGCATCATAGCAGAAAATCTACTCCGACAAATTCTTCATCGCCTCGAATAGATGGGATCCGATCTATGTGACCAATGTTGTCATTACGCTGGAGCACTGCTATTCGCGGCTGACTTCAACCCTGGATTAGAGCATCAGACTATTTCTTTTGGGTGGTAGTGGATACCCGACGAGATTGGTTACGACGCCTCAAATTCTAAAGACGAGCAGAGACCCCGGCGGACAGCTCTAGGATGGGAAATCAAGAATTCGTTTGGCTGTTTACTTTCGTGAAATCGCCAGGTGCGGCAGAGACAAAATCACACCATGCAACAGCCGCTGCAGTCCGTCCCAAAGAAGATTGCTACTTCACGTGAGCATAAAATTGAATACTCATTGCTACTTCGTTAGCTAATCGGAGCAAAGTCAGATACTCCGTCTCTTCCAAGACAAAAGCAGTTTAATTGGATCAACGTTTTTATACTGCACCGACAAGTTACGGGCCTTCTCTCGGGAGCTCACCTATCGAGGATCTATCACGTCGGCTGTGTCCTCTTCATCGACTGCTACTCTCCTATATCCGATACAAAATATCAGTCGCCACGCTCGGACTCGCTTGTTGCATCGTGGACTTGACCTATTCGGGAGCTTGCCCGTCGACTGCCTTGCTCGGCTGACCGCGACCGCCATCACGCACTCTTCTTACTCGGGGGCTCGCCTGCCGCGGACCCGACATTACGGACCCGATATATTCGGATGCTCGCCCGCTGCGGATCGGCTATGTCAACCACGTCTTCTTCATCGACCACATTTGCATGGCGCCCGCATGAACTATCTTGGATGGCGGGATTATTTCAGCTGCGCCCGCCGGCATGAAGTATCTTGGATGGCGTAATTACTTCGGCTGCGCCCGCCGCACGGACTATCTTTGGCCGTGCAACTATTTCGATTGCGCCTGCAAGAACTAAGTGTTCCTCTTTCTTTCGCCACACCCGATGATTGGGGAGGCGCCATTACATCGTTACCTCCAACTATTCGATGGATTTATTTTCCCCGAATCGATGGACTTATCTTCTTCAACCCTGGATATATCTTCTCCCGATGCACTCTCGGGTCAATGGATTCATCGAATGGAAAATTCAATGGATATCATTGAAGGAGATATGCCCAAGAGACAATAATAAAAGTAGTTATTATATATCTTTATGTTTATGATAAATGTTTATATATCATGCTATAATTGTATTAACCGAAACATTAGTACATGTCTGATATGTAGACAACAAAGAGTCCCTAGTATGCCTCTTAACTAGCTTGTTGATTAATGGATGATTAGTTTCATAATCATGAACATTGGATGCTATTAATAACAAGGTTATATCATTATATGAATGATGTAATGGACACACCCAATTAAGCATAGCATAAGATCACGTCATTGAGTTATTTGCTATAAGCTTTCGATACATAGTTACCTAGTCCTTATGACCATGAGATCATGTAAATCACTTATACCGGAAAGGTACTTTGATTACACCAAACGCTACTGCGTAAATGGGTGGTTATAAAGGTGGGATTAAGTATCCGGAAAGTATGAGTTGAGGCATATGGATCAACAGTGGGATTTGTCCATCCCGATGACGGATAGATATACTCTGGGCCCTCTCGGTGGAATGTCGTCTAATGTCTTGCAAGCATATGAATAAGTTCATAAGAGACCACATACCACGGTATGAGTAAAGAGTACTTGTCAGAGACGAGGTTGAACAAGGTATAGAGTGATACCGATGATCAAACCTCGGACAAGTAAAATATCGCGTGACAAAGGGAATTGGTATCGTATGTGAATGGTTCATTCGATCACCGAAGTCATCGTTGAATATGTGGGAGCCATTATGGATCTCCAGCATCCCGCTATTGGTTATTGGTCGGAGTGAGTACTCAACCATGTCCGCATAGTTCGCGAACCGTAGGGTGACACACTTAAGGTTTGATGTTGAAATGGTAGAACTTGAATATGGAATGGAGTTCGAATATTTGTTCGGAGTCCCGGATGAGATCCCGGACATCACGAGGAGTTCCGGAATGGTCCGGAGAATAAGATTCATATATAGGAAGTCATATTCCAAGTTTGGAAATGATCCGGTGCATTTATGGCAGGTTCTAGAAGGTTCTAGAAAAGTCCGGAAGAAATCACCATGGAAAGTGGAGTCCCGGAGGGACTCCACCTTGCATGACCAGCCAACCCTAAAGGGGAGGAGTCCAAGGTGGACTCCCCAAAGGGTGGCCGGCCAACCCCCCAAGGAAGGGGTGGGAGTCCCACCTTGAGTGGGGTTTCCCCCCTTGAGTAGGTTTCCCACCTATGGGAGGTTTCATTGTTGGGGTCTTATTCGAAGACTTGGATACCAACACTTGGGGATTTCCACCTATATAATGAGGAGGAGAGGGAGGGGCCTGCCCACTCTTGGCCGCACCACCTAGGGCTGCCCTTGGCCGGCGCCCTAGCCTCCCCCTCTCTCTAAATCCTAGCCCCTCCTCCTCCACATAATACTCCCGCAGCGCATAGGCGAAGCCCTGCCGGAGTTCTCCACCACCACCGCCACCACGCCGTCGTGCTGTCGGATTCAAGGAGGAGCTACTACTTCCGCTGCCCGCTGGAACGGGGAGAAGGACGTCGTCTTCATCAACACCGAACGTGTGACCGAGTACGGAGGTGCTTCCCGATTGTGGCACCGTGATCAAGATCTTCTACGCGCTTTTGCAAGCGGCAAGTGATCGTCTACCGCAGCAATAAGAGCCTACTCTTATAGGCTTTGGAAATCTTCAAGGGTTAGTCTTGATCATCCCCTCGTTGCTCCCGTCTTCTAGATTGCATCTTGGCTTGGATTGCGTTCTCGCGGTAGGAAATTTTTTGTTTTCTATGCGATGAATCCCTACAATCATATTATATAATAATGACCCGATGTGCTCCCTTCGGGAGCGCTGGAAGCACTCGGGGGCTCCTGGATTATCTTTGAATTATTGAGTACTGGAATTCAAAGAAGTATGAAGACTCCTTACACTATTACTCCCATCGGGAGCGCCGGTGTACTGGAATTATTACTCCCATCAGGAGCGCCGGTGTGCTGGAATTACTTGGGGACTCTTTGAAGATCGCCGGTGCGCCGGTTCGCTGGAACCCAAGAAGATATGAAGACTATTACTCCCATCGGGAGCGCCGGTTCGCTGGAACCCAAGAAGATATGAAGACTATTACTCCCATCGGGAGCGCCGGTTCGCTGGAACCCAAGAAGATATGAAGACTCAAGTTTTGAAGAATTGCAGTAATTCGGGACACCCGAACTACATCATCAGGAACTTTGTTCGAACATCGGTTCGATGGAAAGTACGCCCAGCGATTGCACTCTAAAAAATCCTCTGAAATTACGAGTGCTATGATGCAAAATCAACGGGGATCTTGCTCTTTTCCTTTGCTATAGATGCCTCAAAGAGTGCCGCAGATAGCAAGGATCATGAGGAAGCCTCTGAAATTACGAGTGCTATGATGCAGAAACAACGAAGACCTTGCTCTTTTCCTTTGCTATAGATGCCTCAAAGAGTGCCGCAGATAGCAAGGATCATGAAGCACTGGGGACCGTGCTCTTTTCCTTTGCTACAGATGCCTCAAAGAGTGCCGCAGATAGCAAGGATCATGAAACAATGGGAACCTCGCTCTTTTCCTTCGTTATAGATGCCTCAAAGAGTGCCGCAGATAGCAAGGATCATGAAACAATGGGGACCTCGCTCTTTTCCTTTGCTATAGATGCCTCAAAGAGAGCCGCAGATAGCAAGGATCATGAAACACGTACGAAAAAGACCCACGCTCGATACTTTAAATTACAAAGGTATCAAAGAGCAACGGAGTCATGCATCGGTTGAAAGCAAAGTTGCACATACAACGGGTTTAGCAAGACCTGCAACACGAGCTGATCACTCAAACAATTTGCTGACCAACGAATACACATACGCTTAAACGGGCAATTAAGATTTGCTCCTTCAAAATTTGCCAATGGCACGGTAAAAGTGCATATAAATGTACCTACCGAAAAACTTACAAACAATGGCATCAACGATGCTCAAGGTGCATTAAGGATTGCCCCTTGAAATATACAACAATGTGTCAATGGCACCTGAAGAAAACTATAAACATTGAGTTGCTCGACTTGAGTCTACTCACGGTTGCAAGCATTAGTGCACAGACTCGGGGGCTACTTCCATCAAGAGCGCTGGACGCGCACCCAATAAAATTATCGACTCCTCCAGGATATCATCCGAATCATCAGCTCCTCTGGGCCATCATCTGAATCATCGGCTCCTCTGGGCCATCATCTGAATCATCGGCTCCTTTGGGCCATCATCCGAATCATCGGCTCCTCTGGTCCATCATCCGAATCATCGGCTCCTCTGGGCCATCATCCGAATCATCGGCTCCTCTGGGCCATCATCCAAATCATCGGCTCCTTTGGGCCATCATCCGAATCATCGGCTCCTCTGGGCCATCATCCAAATCATCGGCTCCTCTGGGATATCATCCGAATCATCAACTCCTCTATCAATGACATTATCAGAGTCATCGACATCATGTTCTCGGAACTCGAGGACATGTACGGTATTTCACTCAGTATTTTTACACCCTGCACATAACTATTTCATATTTATTTACAGGCTCGGGGGCTACTCCCATCGGGAGCGCAGATCGCGCACCCGAGAAAAAGATGGCAACCTCGCCAACAAAGAAGAATAAACTTGAAGACATCGACATCAACAATAAAGATCTTCGAGTAGTACAACTTGAGTCTATGCGTGGCTACAAGCACCCGCCCATAGACTCGGGGGTACTCCATCGGAGCGCTTCGCGCACTGACGTAAGCAACTTCGACTCTACATCAAGCACAAGATTCAACAGATGATCAAGACATTCGGCGAAGACAACTTTAGTCCCTCCCCGAAGCTTCACTTCGGCCGGACACTCGGGGCTATCGACGTGGGCATAACCCTTCGGTACTCGACATTGCCATACCCGGTGCAAACTATGAAGCTGGAGCAGCACAAGGACTCGACGAGCTGGACCTGCACACGCCTCAACTTGGACTACAAGGAAAGAAGACTCCAACACGAATCCTACTAGGACTCTTGTAAACCCTAGCTTGGCTGATATATAAAGCCAGGTAGGGGTACCCCTTAGGGACATGCATAATCAGAAACATAATTGTAGAGGCGACACGCCTAGACACCGCAACCCACGGATTAGAACTAGACTAGATCCAACAACTCCGTCTATGGCGGCCCCCTGTACCCATATATTCATATACTGGATTGCTAGCACGACGTAGTGATCCTCCACCGCGGGGACGTGAACCTGGGTACATCGTGTACCGCCTCGCTCCCGGAACTTCAGTCGTCGCCTTTCTCTAAAATGTCGAGGCGGTTCCTCGGCAATGCCCACCATGAGGGGCTTGGGTTTTAGAGAAAGGCGACGACGGAAGTTCCGGGAGCGAGGCGGTACACGACGTACCCAGGTTCACGTCCCCGCGGTGGAGGATCGCTACGTCCTGCTAGCAATCCGATATATGAATATATGGGTACTGGGGCCGCCATAGGCGGAGTTGTTGGATCTAGTCTAGTTCTAATCCGCGGGTTGCGGTGTCTAGGCGTGTCGCCTCTACAATTATGTTTCTGATTATGCGTGTCCCTAAGGGGTGCCCCTTCCTGGCTTTATATATCAGCCAAGCTAGCGTTTACAAGAGTCCTAGTAGGATTCGTGTTGGAGTCTTCTTTCCTTGTAGTCCAAGTTGAGGCGCGTGCAGGTCCAGCTCGTCGAGTCCTTGTGCTGGTCCAGCTTCATAGTTTGCACCGGGTATGGCAATGTCGAGTACCCGAAGGGTTATGCCCACGTCGCAGTCCCCGAGTGTCCGGCCAAAGTGAAGCTTCGGGCAGGACTAAAGTTGTCTTCGCCGAATGTCTTGATCATCTGTTGAATCTTGTGCTTGATGTAGAGTCGAAGTTGCTTCCAGTCGGGTGCGCGAAGCGCTCCCGATGGGAGTAGCCCCCGAGTCTATGGGCGGGTGCTTGTAGCCACGCATAGACTCAAGTTGTACTACTCGAAGATCTTGATTGTTGATGTCGATGTCTTCAAGTTTATTCTTCTTTGTTGGCGAGGTTGCCATCTTTTTCTCGGGTGCGCGATCTGCGCTCCCGATGGGAGTAGCCCCCGAGCCTGTAAATAAATATGAAATAGTTATGTGCAGGGTGTAAAAATACTGAGTGAAATACCGTACATGTCCTCGAGTTCCGAGAACATGATGTCGATGACTCGATAATGTCATTGATAGAGGAGTTGATGATTCGGATGATATCCCAGAGGAGCCGATGATTTGGATGATGGCCCAGAGGAGCCGATGATTCGGATGATGGCCCAAAGGAGCCGATGATTTGGATGATGGCCCAGAGGAGCCGATGATTTGGATGATGGCCCAGAGGAGCCGATGATTCGGATGATGGACCAGAGGAGCCGATGATTCGGATGATGGCCCAAAGGAGCCGATGATTCAGATGATGGCCCAGAGGAGCCGATGATTCAGATGATGGCCCAGAGGAGCTGATGATTGGGATGATATCCTGGAGGAGCCGATAATTTTATTGGGTGCGCGTCCAGCGCTCCCGATGGAAGTAGCCCCCGAGTCTGTGCACTAATGCTTCTTGGGTTCTAGCGAACCGGCGCACCGGCGATCTTCAAAGAGTCCCCAAGTAATTCCAGCACACTGGCGCTCCTGATGGGAGTAATAATTCCAGTACACCGGCGCTCCCGATGGGAGTAATAGTGTAAGGAGTCTTCTTACTTCTTTGAACTCCAGTACTCAATAATTCAAAGATAATCCAGGAGCCCCCGAGTGTCGTGGTATCGTCACGGCATATGCCATAGGGTGGCTAACGAAGGTGGTTCCTAGGAGATCTCAAGGCGGTATCCGGATGCGGGTATGGGGACGAGCGACATGGCGACGTACCCAGGTTCGAGGCCCTCCGATGGAGGTAACACCTCTACTCCTGCTAGAGTGTATATGATGATCACACAATACAAGGTTGCTCCTTGAGCTGTGTCCGGCTGCTCCCGGGAGGCTAAGGAAGACAAGAGTCTCTCTCACAGGGCAGCGCTAAGGGTGGAAGTGAGGTGAGAATGATCGATCCCCTGCACGAGAGGGGTAGTGCGGCTTATATAGGCACCGACACTTTACATATAAGACCCTATAGTCTACTGGCCGGCTTGGCCGGCTCCGGCTTCCGCTCCTTCCCGAGGCAGTGGACGTCGGGAGCCGTTGAGGCCTCATGGCTCGTCCCATCCGGCCGCCGAGGTCGGCGGTATGGAGAGGAGGTGTCCCTGTCGCCACCAGCCACTGTAGCCAGTACGGATCGACGTGGACCATGATGGCCTGTCCGGCGCGTGGCACTATTGCTCCACAGTGCCCCGCGCTTCACGGAAGATGAAGTCAGCGTGGACTTTGGGAACCCGGACCACCAACCCGGTTCCTTCTAGTGCAAGACTCGCCAGCCTCGAGTCGGTCTGAGGTACAAACCCCCAGTCGGATATGGCTTGTAGAAGCCGGCCCAGCCACGGCATTGGCGGCCGTAGCCAGGTCGACTAGGACCTAGAGCCAGCCGGCTCCGGACCAGCCCGGCCACGGCGCCAGCCGGCTGCTCCTCGGGCCGGCCTTTGCCGCGAGCCGGCCAGCGGCCAGCCGGCTGCTCCGCGTCCATTGCCCTACCCGGGGTCTTCCCCCCGACATTAGCCCCCGAAGCTGGCAAGGTCCTGCGTTAAGAAGGACCTAGGCAGGTTTTCCTGGCTTTTGATCTCTTGAATATGCTTGACGGCACTCGGAGGGGCCGACTAAGAATTTCCATTCAGCCGGCTGCGCCCTCTTCCGGCTCGTCTCGGCCGGCTGCTCCTAGCCGGCCACTATTTACACTTATGCAGCTTTTGCTTCCTCACAAGTTTTGGCGATGTCTCCGCCTTGCTGGGCAAGTTTTGGGCCGAGTTGAACTTTATGTTCGACTCCGGCTTGCGGCGCGCCGGAGTCTCCGCCGCCTCGGGTCCTGCACCCGACTTGACCGGTCTGACGTCAGGGCTCTGCCGCCGGTTCGTCTGGTCACATCAATGTCTCCTCCGGATCCGGTGCGGTTGTGGGCGACGTGGTGTGGCTGTTTCTGGTAACCGCAGCGGTCGTGGGGGGAGTTATGGCTCAGAAGATCCAGGCGACGTGGCCACGTCCGCCACTTGGAGGCCAACCGTCCACCCCGGGCGGCTATAAATGCCTCGCGGGGGGGATCGAGGCGGCACTTCCACGCACTCCTTCTTCTTCCTCGCGCCCGCGCTCCGCTCCGCTCCGCTCCGCTCCGCTCGAGCTCCTCGCTGCTCTTCCTCGCACTCTCGCTGCTCCGGCGGAAGCTCCTCACTGGCGAACTCCGGCGAGCGCATCTCCGTCAAGCCGCCGCCGCCACTCCGTCGAGCCGGCGCCACGGGGCCCCGCGTTTCAACCGTGTGCCCTTCGCCGCCGCCGTCGCCGCCGGCCTCGCGAGGTTCCTCTTCTCCATTTCGCCTCTCGTGGTCCTCTTCTTCCTCTTCTTCGTCAATGGCCTCCGCCAGCGGATCTTGGAGGGGGTCGTACATGAGGGACGACGACATCGAGCGCCTGGTGCGCCTCCGCCGGATCCCATCGACGGTGGCCACGAGGGCGCCCGGCGCGGAGGTGGAGCCTAAGCCGGAGCCCGGCGAGCGCGTCGTCTTCGGCGCGCACCTCGACCGTGGGTTGGGCCTGCCGGCGTCCAACTTCTTCCGCCAATTCCTCGACTACTTCGGCTTGCAGCCGCACCACTTGCCGGCCAACGCCTGCGTCCTCCTCAGCTGCTGCGTGGCTTTCATGGAGGCGTACGCCGGCTTGTGGCCAGACATAGATTTCTGGAGCCGGCTCTTCTTCATCAAGGCGCAGACCACCGACGGCCACCTGCGGACCTGCGGCGCCGCCTCGATCTACTCTCGGCCGGGTACGCCCTTCCCCAAGATTCCAACCGTTGACTCGGTGAAGAATTGGCAGATGTCATTCTTCTACGTGCGCAACGAGAGCCCGCTCTTCGACCGGATCAATCTGCCGGAGTTCAATCCGGCTCCTGCAGTGGCCAGATCAACTGGGGCTACAACGCCCGCACGACGGACCCGGACTCGGAGGTGAGCCAACTCTGGGATTTCCTGGGGGCGGCCGTCGGGAACGGGCTGACCGCCGAGGACCTCCTCTGCACCATCGCCGAGCGCCGGGTGCTGCCGCTCCAAATGTGCACCCACAAGATTGGGCACATGTCCGGCCGGTTCGACCCGACCCGGACGTCCAAAGCGCCGCTCACCAAGGCCCAGGTGGCCCGCCGGGTGAACAACATCACCAAGGCGAACATGCCTGAGGACTGGAACTATGGGCTGGCGCCCCGCAACAGGGACCTGCCGCCCGAGCTGGTAAGCTTGTTGTTCTGGCCGACTTCCGGCTTGCGGCTGCTTGGCCGACTTCTTTCTCTTTCTGCCGACTTCCGGCTTGCTGTTTGCTTACGTCTTCTGTTTTTCTAGCTCTTCGACCGCCAGAACGTCGAGGATGGTGACCTGGCGACAAGGAGGTGGTCGCCGGATCACGCCGATCCGGCTGACCAAGCCGGCGACCAAGCCGGCGACGACGACTTGCTGCAGGCGCCTGACCTAGGCGGCCAGGGGGAGCACAATCCGCCCCCTTCACCGGAGCAGCAGGAGGACGACGAGCCGGCGACGTCTGCCACGGGGCCGATCCCCGCGGTGCCTCTGCGCGTGAGGCCGCCTAGCACCACGGCGATTACGGCGCCCAAGGGGAAGAAGCGGGTCGGCGACCCCCGCTCCACCATCGCCTTGGAGGCGAAGGCGAAGAAACTCCGCCGGCAGCAGCCGAAGAAGGTTCCGGAGCAGGCCGGGTGAGCTCTCTTTTTCTCTTGTTTGATTCCTTTTCTTTCCTTACTCTTTATGCTTATCTTTTTTTTATTTGTCCGGCTAGGGCCCCCATCAAGTTCGCTCAGGGCGGCGGCTCCCGGCAAGCCCCGCGTGTCGTGTCGCCGCATCTGCGACAAAGGAAGGAGTCGACGCCACAGCCTCCGTCGCGCGCGCCTACGCCGCCGCCGCCTGCGGGTACTCCGCCTCCCGCAGGGGCGCCTTCCTTCGCTGTGCCACTGGCTTCAGCGCCTGGCCGCGGCACGCGGGCCGAGCCGACCCGCCAGCCGACGCTGGACGACATGTTCCCGCGCCGTGCTCGTCTTTTGGACCCAGCCGCTGGGGCCGGCCGGGGTATGCCGCCTTCGACCGGAGCCGGAGCCAGCAGGGCTGCGCCGCCTGCAACCGGAGCCGGAGCCGGGCCGAGCGTGGTGGTGTTGGAGGAGAGTCCGGAGGGGGAGCCTCGGGCGCCGGAGATGGCTGCGCCGACTGGGCCAACTGCTTCGCCCGGAGCGCCGCCACCGCCGGAGCCGACAAGGGAGGAGCCGGCCAGGCGGGAGCCGGCAAGGGATGAGCCGGCGCGCATGGAGGACGCCGACTCGCGCGCGCTGGTGAGGACGGAAGCCCCGTCGGCGCCGTTGGGGAGCCTGCATGTGGCCAAGGGCGCCCGGCTGCTGCACGTGCCGTCCGCCTCCGACTCCAGCCTTGGCTCGGCTGGCACTATGGAGCAAGCGTGGCTCAGCGCGGACTCCTACGAGGTGACCAGCCGGGAGGGGAACCCAGGCCAAGCGTCGGTGAAGATGTTCTTCTCCGGCTTGCAGGCCAACCTCAAGGCCAGGGCTGCCGAGACCGCGGCCAACGTCGCCAAGGTGGAGGAAGCCAGCAAGGTAAGCGCTTCATCTGTTTTTCAGTTTGGTTATTATCCTGGTAGCCCTCCGAGGCATGGGCCGGCTGCTCGGAGCCGGTCCGGGTTTCGTCTAGTTGACTGATTTTCTTTCTCCTTAGGCTGTGGCGGAGCGGCGCACCAACTTGTACAACCGCGCCGTGACCCACTACCACAAGGCCAAGCTTGACCGGGCCGACTTGGCTCGTGAGCTGGAGGCCGTCAAGGGTAAGATCTTTCTCCTTCCGACTTGGTGTTTTCTTTCTTTAGTCTTGGTTGGCTGACGCTTCTTTCTGGCTGCCTTGCAGCTGAAGCCGCCAAGGTCCCGCAGCTGGAGGCAGATCTTCGGGCTGCTCGCGCTCAGTGCGCCGAGAGCGAGGAGGCGGGCCGATCTGCTGCCGCCAAGCTCAAGGTGGCTGAGCTGGAGCTAGCGCGGCTGCGCCGGCTTGAGGAGAACCACCTCAAGGAGCTTGCCCTCCTCAGGACGGCTGAGAAGGAGAAGGTGGAGGACCTGAGCAGGCGGCTGACCGAGGTGGAGAAGCAGCGGCTTGCGCTTCAGGAGGAGGTCACCACCAAGACCACGGAGCTGTCGGCCACCGCCAAGCGCTGGGTGGACGAGATTGGCGCGCTCGACCGTGGCCTGTCGGGTGAGTGCGTTTCTTCTTTCTTCCTTTCCCTTTGCCGGCTTTCGGCTGTCGGCTGCCGGCTTAGGTTGGCAGCCGGCGGCAGAAACTCTGATTTTTTCGCTATCTCCATCTTCGGGCTGGGGGCAGTCGGTTCTTGCCGGCTGCCGCCAGGCTTTTCCTTTTCTCCTTTGAAATTTCCATCTTCGGGCTGGGGGCAGTCGGCTCTTGCCGGCTGCCGCCAGGCCTACTTTAGGACTTCGAAAATTCGTATTTTTCAGCTTATTTCGGCTTTGACGATTTCTGACGTACTTCTTCTTTGCAGCGGCCTTCCCGGAGGTGCAGGATGCGGCGTTAGCAGCCGTTGGCGTTGCGCGCGAGGCTAGGAGGCGGGCGACTAGCGAGGGCAGCTCGGAGTACTTCACCATGGAGGATTACATGGCATCCATGGCTGCCCGCGTCGAGCCCATCACCAAGCTCGGCTGGGAGCTCCGGAAGGCGGCTGAGGAGCTGGTCCAGATGCTGTGGCCCACGGAGGCGGTGCCGCAAGATCTCTCCAACCTCATCTCCTGGCTGGAGCGGGCGCCGGATCGCTTCCTCGACTGGAAGGAGTCTGCCACGCGTGCTGGAGCCGACATGGCGCTGTCCTTTGTCCTCTCCTGGTACAATGAGGTGGACCTTGGGCAGCTCGAGTACCGGCGAGTCGGCGTGGAGGACAAGCTCCCGGCCGAATACAAGACCGCCCGGCTTGCCCGAGCCAGCGCCATCGCCGACTTCGTCGACAAGGGCCTCTTCGTCGCGGACCCGAACCCGCCGTCTGATGGCGAGGATGAGGAGATGGAAGATGAGGAGGTGGAAGATGCGCCTGGGGACGACCCGGCAGCCGGCTCCGCTGATGCTCCTCCGGCTGGTCCTCCTCCAGCCGGTGCTTAGTTTACCTGTCTTTGTTGTTGCTTTTGCCAAGACAATTTGTTAAATCCCCGGGATGCCGGGTGCATATGTATGAATATTATCGTCCTTTTATTATGTCACACTTTAATGTGTTTGCTAATCATTTGTGTGCCGACTTGCTTTCTTTCGACTTGTTCGCTTTTTCCCATCCGCCCCACTCTTTGGCTTTGCTCCTGCCGGTCGTACGTCCGACTTGCGATCCGTCGCCAGATCAAGAGTGGGCCGCTGGGTGAGGCCGACAGTATTTCAGTCGAACGAGCCGAGTTCGGCAATCCGGCACTTTTATGAAAAGTTGCAAGTCAGTTCGCTTTTACTCTTTCCCTTAGTCGTCTTTCGCGTGCCGGTTCCCTAGGTCTTACTCCCGCCAGCCGGATAGCCGGGTTGCGGTCTGTAGCTGGATCGGAAGCCGGCTGTCAGAAACCGGATCACGTTACTGAGCCGGCCGCGTGAGAGGGTTTAAGCCAATTGGCGGGACAAAGTAGAGTACGCGAAAAACTTGTCGGAAACGGCGCTCTTGGCGCATGCTTTTTCATAGCTTACAAAAGGGATACAAGGGATACATACATTCCTGCTCTCACGTGTAAAATGGGCGGAGCAAGTTGACATTCCAGGGACGTTTAGTCTCCTCGTCAGCCTTGTCCGGCTTGTTTTCTCTAGCCTCTTGGGCATCTATGAGATAATAGGAATCATTGCCTACTGCCTTGCTCACGATGAAGGGACCCTCCCATGGGGATGACAGTTTATGCTGTCCGGCTGTCCGCTGGACCAGCCGGAGCACTAGGTCTCCTTCTCGGAATGCTAAGGGCTGGACCTTCCGGCTGTGATAGCGTCGGAGGCTCTGCTGGTAGATAGTAGATCTGGACGCAGCCAGCAGCCGGGCTTCTTCGACCAAGTCGACTCCATCTTCGCGAGCTTCTTTGGCTTCGGCTTCTGTGTAAAGCTTGATCCTTGGCGTGTCGTGCTCGATATCAGTCGGCAGGACGGCTTCGGCCCCGTATACGAGGAAGAATGGTGTGAAGCCGACTGAGCGGTTTGTCGTTGTGCGCAGGCTCCACAGCACATTGGGCAGCTCTTCAATCCAGCAGCCGGCTGCTCGCTCGAGCGGCTCCACCAGCCGGGGCCGGATGCCGGCTAGGACCAAGCCGTTAGCCTTCTCCACTTGTCCGTTAGACTCGGGTGCGCCACAGAGGCTAGGGCCATCCGGATCCCCATTTCCCCGCAATAGCGAGAGAAGATGCCTTGGGAGAAGTTGCTGCCGTTGTCGGTGATGATGCTGTGGGGGTAGCCGAACCTCACGATGATTTCCTTGAGGAATGTGACGGCTGTGGAGCCGTCCAGCTTCTTGATTGGCTTGGCTTCGATCCACTTAGTGAATTTGTCAATCATCACTAAGAGATGTGTCATGCCGCCTCGCGCTGTTCTGAACGGGCCCACCATATCCAAGCCCCATACGGCAAACGGCCATGTGATGGGGATGGTTTTCAAGGCGGAAGCCGGCTGGTGTCTCTTCTTTGCGAAGCGCCGACAGCCGTTGCACTTCTTCACCAACTCTTCTCGCGTCTCGAGCGCGAGTCGGCCGGTAAAACCGTGCCGGAAAGCTTTGGCCACTATGGCTCTGGCTGAGGCGTGATGTCCGCACTCTCCTTGGTGGATTTCCCGTAGGAGTTCAATCCCTTCAGCCGGCTCGACGCACCGCTGGAACACCCCACTTACGCTGCGTTTGTACAGCTGGTGGTTGATGATTGTATAGGCCTTGGCCCTTCTCTCAATCTGCCTGGCCTGGACTCTATCATCGGGCAGCACACCGTCGGTGAGGTAGGAGAGGAATTCTTGTGCCCATGAAGGTACGCATCTTATCTCGAATACGCTGACCAACAGGGCCTCCTGCGTGGGAGCTTCCGGATTCGACTGCATGGTCGCCGGGTTCGGCTTGCTAGCCGGCGGGTTCGGCTTGCTAGCCCCCGAGTTTGGCGATGAAGCCCCCGGGTTGGACTGAGAAGTCCCCGGGTTCGGCGTGGAAGCCGGCGGGTTTGGCTTGTTAGCCCCCGACTTGGGCGATGAAGCCCCCGGGTTCGGCTGAGCAGCCCCCGGGTCAGCCGGCACGAATATTGAATCCGAGTCCGGTGACGGTTGATACGCGTACAACACGCGTCCGTTGGGAACCCCAAGAGGAAGGTGTGATGCGTACAGCGGCAAGTTTTCCCTCAGTATGAAACCAAGGTTATCGAACCAGTAGGAGCCAAGAAGCACGTTGAAGGTTGATGGCGGCGGGATGTAGTGCGGCGCAACACCGAGAGATTCCGGCGCCAACGTGGAACCTGCACAACACAACCAAAGTACTTTGCCCCAACGAAACAGATGAGGTTGTCAATCTCACCAGCTTGCTCGTAACAAAGGATTAGATGTATAGTGTGGATGATGATTGTTTGCAGAAAACGAGTAGACCAAGTATTGCAGTAGATTGTATTTCGAGTAAAGAGAATTGGACCGGGGTCCACGGTTCACTAGAGGTGTCTCTCCCATAAGATAAAATAGCATGTTGGGTGAACAAATTACAGTTGGGCAATTGACAAATAGAGAGGGCATGACCATGCACATACATATTATGATGAGTATTGTGAGATTTAATTGGGCATTACGACAAAGTACATAGACCGCCATCCAGCATGCATCTATGCCTAAAAAGTCCACCTTCAAGTTATCATCCGAACCCCCTCCAGTATTAAGTTGCTAACAACAGACAATTGCATTAAGTATTGCGCGTAATGTAATCAGTGACTACATCCTTGAACATAGCACCAATGTTTTATCCCTAGTGGCAACAGCACATCCGTAACCTTAGTGGTTCTTGTCACTCCTCCAGATTCACGGAGACATGAACCCACTATCGAGCATAAATACTCCCTCTTGGAGTTACTAGCATCAACTTGGCCAGAGCATCTACTAATAACGGAGAGCATGCAAGATCATAAACAACACATAGACATAACTTTGATAATCAACATAACAAGTATTCTCTATTCATCGGATCCCAACAAATGCAACATATAGAATTACGAGATAGATGATCTTGATCATGTTAGGCAGCTCACAAGATCCGACAATGAAGCATAATGGGGAGAAGACAACCATCTAGCTACTGCTATGGACCCATAGTCCAGGGGTAGACTACTCACACATCACTCCGGAGGCGACCATGGCGGCGTAGAGTCCTCCGGGAGATGAATCCCCTCTCCGGCAAGGTGCCGGAGGCGATCTCCTGGATCCCCCGAGATGGGATCGGCGGCGGCGGCGTCTCAGTAAGGTTTTCCGTATCGTGGCTCTCGGTACTGGGGGTTTCGTGACGGAGGCTTTAAGTAGGCGGAAGGGCAAGTCAGGAGGGGGCACGAGGGCCCCACACCATAGGGCCGCGCGGCCAAGGGGGGGGGGGCGCGCCGCCCTAGGGTTTGGGCACCTCGTGGCCCCACTTCGTCTCCTCTTCGGTCTTCTGGAAGCTTCGTGGCAAAATAGGACCCTGGGCGTTGATTTCGTCCAATTCCGAGAATATTTCGTTACTAGGATTTCTGAAACCAAAAACAGCGAGAACAACGAAGTGGCACTTCGGCATCTTGTTAATAGGTTAGTTCCAGAAAATGCACGAATATGACATAAAGTGTGCATAAAACATGTAGATAACATCAATAATGTGGCATGGAACATAAGAAATTATCGATACGTTGGAGACGTATCAACGGTATGATGGACGGCTTCTTGAGAACCGCCAAGGCGACGCCCGGCGGAATGGCTTGCCGGGTTGAGCCAATCTTGGACAAGGCGTCAGCCGCCTCGTTGTTTGCTCGAGGCACATGGTGGAATTCGCAGCCGTCGAAGAAGCCAGATAGCTGCTGGACGTGGAAGCGGTATGAGGCCATGTTGGCGTCCTTCACGTCCCAGTCGCCCGATGCTTGCTGTATAACCAAGTCGGAGTCGCCGAAGCAGAGTATGCGACGCACGCCAATCTCCTTGGCCAGCTTCAGCCCATGAATGAGCGCTTCATACTCCGCCACATTGTTGGATGCGGCGAAGTGGATCGCGGGGACGTAGTCCAGCCGGTCTCCCTTGGGAGAGGTGATGACGATGCCGGCTCCCAGACCGTTGCGCATCTTCGACCCGTCAAAGTGCATCTTCCAATGTGTGGAATCCGGCACCGGCGGCAAGTATTGCATCTCGGCCCAGTCGACGAAGAAGTCCGCGAGGATCTGCGACTTGATGGCTACGCGCGGCTCGTAGAGGATGGTGTGGGCGTCTAGCTCCAGAGCCCACTTGGCAACCAGGCCGTTGGCGTCTTTGCTGCCAATGATTTCCGCCAAGGGTGCTGTGGCAACCACCTTGATGGGGTGCTCTTGGAAGTAGTGCTTGAGCTTCTTGGCCGCCATGTATACGCCGTAGGTGACCTTCTGGTAGTGGGGGTAGTTTTGCTTCGGTCGGGAGAGCACTTCGCCGAGGTAGTAGGCGGGCGCTGAACCGAGCTTGCTCCCTGCCGGCTTCTTTGCGCTCCACCACCAGGACAACGCTAACCACTCGGTTGGTGGCTGCGATGTACAACAGCATCGGCTCCATTGAAGCCGGCGTTGCAAGGATTGGCGCGGTTGAGAGCACGCGCTTCAAGTCACGGAAGGCTTCATCCGCCTGCGGTGACCAGACGAACTTGTCCGCCTTCTTCATCAATTGGTACAGGGGCAGTGCCTTCTCCCCCAGCCGGGCGACGAAGCGGCTCAAGGAGGCCGAGGCAGCCGGCGAACTTACGGAGCGTCCTTGAGGCACTTGCGGCAGTTCCATCTTCTCCGGGGCACTGATCTTCTCCGGGTTGGCTTCGATCCCTCGGCGAGAGACGAGGTAGCCAAGGAGCTGGCCGGACGGCATGCCGAATGTGCACTTGGCCGGGTTGAGCTTCATCCGGAATCTTCTCAGATTGGTGAAGGTTTCTCTCGGGTCATCAAGGAGGGTAGTCGTCTCCTTGGTCTTTACAACGACATCATCCACATATGCGTGAACGTTTACGCCGATTTGATCCTGCAAGCATTTTTGCATGCACCTTTGGTAGGTGGTGCTGCATTTTTCAAGACGAACGGCATAGTCGTGTAGCAATAAGCCCCGTACGGGGTAATGAACGAAGTCTTTATTTGATCATCCGGATTCAAAGGAATCCGGTGGTAGCACTGAATAGGCATCTAGAAAAGACAACGAGTTCACAGCCGGCGGTCGAGTCTATGACTTGATCTATGCGCGGCGAGGGGAAGGGGTCCTTCGGGCACGCCTTGTTCGGGCTGGTGTAGTCGATACACATGCGCCAGGAGCCGTTCTTCTTCAGGACCAGGACCGGGTTCGCCAACCAGTCCGGGTGCAGCACTTCCATGATGAAGCCGGCTGCCAGCAGCCGGGCGATTTCTTCACCGATGGCCTTCCTTCTTTCCTCGGCGAAGCGCCTGAGAGGCTGCTTCACCGGGTTGGCTTCAGGCCGGACGTGGAGGTGGTGCTCAGCCAACTCCCTCGGCACACCCGGCATGTCTCTTGGAGTCCATGCGAAGATGTCCCGATTCTCACGGAGGAAGCTGGTGAGCTCGCTTTCCTATTTCCTGCTCAAGCCGGCACCAATGGTGACGTACTTGTCCGGCTGCGCCGGGTCCAGCAGGATCTTCTTGGTGTTGTCGGCCGGCTGGAAGTGAGTCGTCCCAGCCGGGTTGCCTGCAGCCGGCATGTCTGTCTGCGCGGCCTTGGCGAGGGCGACGGCGTCGTGGATGAGCTGCTTCTCGGTGGCGATGACCAGCGTTTGGGCCATCTTGGAGCTCTGCGTGGCGCAGTCCATGGAGCGGCGATAGTCGCCGGCTATGGTGATGACCCCCTTGG
This sequence comes from Lolium rigidum, assembly GCF_022539505.1. NCBI lineage: Eukaryota > Viridiplantae > Streptophyta > Magnoliopsida > Poales > Poaceae > Lolium > Lolium rigidum. The sequence goes on along the minus strand of NC_061514.1, from coordinate 76,872,073 downwards.
GGCCAGGCAGCTTCATCTTTAGGTACCCGTAGTGGGGCACCGCCATGAACTTGGTCAGGGCCGGCCTGCCCAGGAGCGCGTGGTAGGGACTTACGAGGTCCACCACCTCGAACTCGATCTTCTCGGTGCGGAAGTGATCCGGCTTCCCGAACATCACCTCCAGCGTGATCCGGCCAATCGGCTGGCAGCAATGGCCCGGCACGATGCCATGGAAGACGGTGGGGGTGGGACGCAGCTCGGCTTCTTGGATGCCTAGCTTGCGAGCGGTGTCGCGGTAGAGGATGTTGATGCTGCTGCCGCCGTCGATGAGGACGCGCGAAAAACGCACGCTGCGCCGAGTCGTGCCAATGGTGGGGTCGAGGACCATGGCGTAGCTGCCCGGCTTCGGCAGGACAGCCGGTGTGTCGCGGCGATCAATAGTGATGGCCTGCTCGACCGGTTCGGTACTGGGGGACCGGCGGTATGACCGCGTTGACCTCGAGGGAACGGCTCTGCTGGCTCGTCTTGTCCTCGGGCTCGGAGGTGAAGATGATATAGGTAGCATCTTCGGCCAGATATCGGCCATGGTGCACTTGGTTAGCCTCGTGGTGCTCGAGGTTGGCGTTCTCCGCGCCGGCTGCGCCACCCGGCCCGCCGGCTGGAGGAGGCGGGGGTGGAGGCGGGAGGGGTTCACCGCTTGTCAGCCGCTTCATGAAGTGGCAGTCGCGGGTGGTGTGGTTGGAGGGGTTCTTGCCGCTGTGGTACTTGCACGGCGAGTCGAGCATCTGCTCGAAGGTGTACTTCGGCTTCCACTGCCGATCTTGCTTCGCGGCGGCTGCCGCCTGCCGCGTTGTCCGCCACGGCGGCCACGTGGGCGGAGCCGTACCGGCGGTCCGGCTGGTCGCTGTGACGCTTGCCGCGGTAGTTGTCCCGCCGGCTGCCATGAGAGGCGCCGTCTGCCGGCTTGTGCTCAGCCGACTTGTGGTGGTCCCGCCTGGAGGGAGCCGGCGCTGGTTCAGCCGTCGCCTTGCCGGCTTCTTCAGCCAGCGCGTACTTGTCGGCAATGGCCATGAGGGCGGCCATGGACTTGGGCTCACTGCGGCGCAGCTTGTGCCACAGCATGGTGTTCGGCCGGCAGCCGCCCATGAAGAAGCTGATGGCCTGGATCTCGTGCACGCCCTCGCAGGAGTTGCGCATCTCGCACCAGCGCGTCAGGTACGCGCGATCCGTCTCGTCCGGGCCCTGCTTGCACATCTCGAGCTGCTGGGGGCGACCCGGCCGGCGATAGGTGCCGGTGAAGTTGCTGATGAAGGCCTCCTCGAAATCAAGCCAGCCGTTGATGCTGCCGGCTGGCAAGTTGTTGAGCCAGGTGCGGGCGGAGCCGACCAGCATCAGGGGGGAGTAGCGCACCGCCCAGCGCTTGTTGCCTGCGGAGATGCCGGCTGCGGTGGAGTAGTCCTGCAGCCAGTCCTCCGGCTTGGCGGTGCCGTCGTACTTGGGCGTGTCGCGGGGGAGCTGGAAGCCGTCGAGCATAGGCTCGTTGGCGATGCGGGGCCCAAAGCACTTGGGGCAAGCCGGCGCCTCCTCTTCCGCGATGCGGGATTCGACCAGCCGATCGAGGCGGTCTCTGGCGTCGACGGGCTCGATGCGGGGGCCCAGCCGGGAATGTGCCGGCTGCCGGGTGCCGGTTCGCTCTGGAGCCGGCCTGTGCTGGCGCCTCGGCGCCGCCAGCTCGGAGTCATGCTCCTCGTTCCGGTTTGGTGGTGGCCAGCTACGGCCGCTGTGGCCGCCGTCCAGCCGGCTTGTCCAGCTTGAACCTGCGCGGGTGTCGCGGGAGTCTCTGTGCCGGCTTGGTGCGGGCGAGGTGGACTCGGCCGTGTCTCTGTGGGGGTCCTTGCTGGTGCCTGCAGCAGCGCGGACGGGAGGAGCTTTCGAAGCACCATACCTGGGGTCCTTGGTCTGCTCAGCTGCAGCCCGGCATAGGTCAGCTACGCGCTGCGTCTGGCGGCGCAGCTCTTCTCCTTCGAGGAGGGCTAGCTCCTTCGAAGCGGCTTCGGCTGCGAGGATGTTCTTGTCGGGGGTGTTGTAGATGGGCAGCTCCGCGGACGGAGCCGGCGCTTCCGCGCCGTCGCGCTCGATCTCAGCGCCTAAGCCGCCTCCGCGCTTGCGGATCATGCCGGCTCGGCTAGGGTTGTTGCCGCCTGGCGTGAAGCCGTGGGCGTGCTCGAACTCACGCTGGGTGATGGCCAGCTGGCGCTTGGCTGCAGCCAGCTCTTCGGCCTGCTGGAGGAGGAGCTGACGATGTGCTTCCAAGTCCGCCTCGACGGTGGCGGCGTCGCCGCCTGCGGTGAGCGGGGAGCTCAACTTCGTCCGGACTTCGTCCAGCCGGGATGGAGGTGGGGGCGCCTTTGGGCCCGAGCCGGAGGCTTTGGGGTCGACGTTGCGCTCCAGGTTGGGGCCGCGGGTGCGCGGGTTCTTGGTGGGGAGCTCCTCGCCAGCCATCATGACTTGCACGATGGCGGGGCTGGCGGGAGCGCTGCTGCCGGCTCGCGGAGGAGGGCTTGCGCAGCGCAGCACCTGCCGCGGGTAGCGCGGCGGTGCGACGGTGGCGATGTAGACGTCGTGGCCGCCGAAGGAGATGACGCTGCCGCCGGCTGGGAAGGGCCGGTCGGCGAAACAGCCAGCGTTGTCGGCTGACGCGGTCGAGGAGCCGAATCTCCGGATCAAGCCTGAAGCGACTCGCTCGCCGGTGGTGATGGTGAGGCCCGTCCGGATGAAGACACCGGCCGAGGATGCTGAAGGCCCCACGGTGGGCGCCAAATGTCATGGTATCGTCACGGCATATGCCATAGGGTGGCTAACGAAGGTGGTTCCTAGGAGATCTCAAGGCGATATCCGGATGCGGGTATAGGGACGAGCGACACGGCGACGTACCCAGGTTCGAGGCCCTCCGATGGAGGTAACACCTCTACTCCTGCTAGAGTGTATATGATGATCACACAATACAAGGTTGCTCCTTGAGCTGTGTCCGGCTGCTCCCGGGAGGCTAAGGAAGACAAGAGTCTCTCTCACATGGCAGCGCTAAGGGTGGAAGTGAGGTGAGAATGATTGATCCCCTGCACGAGAGGGGTAGTGCGGCTTATATAGGCACCGGCACTTTACATATAAGACCCTATAGTCTACTGGCCGGCTTGGCCGGCTCCGGCTTCCGCTCCTTCCCGAGGCAGTGACGTCAGGAGCCGTTGAGGCCTCATGGCCTGTCCCATCCGGCTGCCGAGGTCAGCGGTATGGAGAGGAGGTGTCCCTGTCGCCACCAGCCACTGTAGCCAGTACGGATCGACGTGGACCATGATGGCCTGTCCGGCGCGTGGCACTATTGCTCCACAGTGCCCCGCGCTTTACGGAAGATGAAGTCAGCGTGGACTTTGGGAACCCGGACCACCAACCCAGTTCCTTCTAGTGCAAGACTCGCCAGCCTCGAGTCGGTCTGAGGTACAAACCCCCAGTCGGATATGGCTTGTAGAAGCCGGCCCAGCCACAGCATTGGCGGCCGTAGCCAGGCCGACTAGGACCTAGAGCCAGCCGGCTTCCGGACCAGCCGGCCTTTGCCGCGAGCCGGCCAGTGGCCAGCCGGCTGCTCCGCGTCCATTGCCCTACCCGGGGTCTTCCCCCCGACACCGAGTGATTCCAGCGCTCCCGAAGGGAGCACATCGGGTCAATATTATATAATATGATATCCATTGAATTTTCCAGGCGATGAATCCATTGACCCGAGAGTGCATCAGGAGAAGATATATCCAGGGTTGAAGAAGATAAGTCCATCGATTTGGGGAAAATAAATCCATCGAATAGTTGGAGGTAACGATGTAATGGCGCCTCCCCAATCATCGGGTGTGGCGAAAGAAAGAGGAACACTTAGTTCTTGCTGGCGCAGTCAAAATAGTTGCACGGCCAATGATAGTCCGTGCGGCGGGCGCAGCCGAAGTAATTACGCCATCCAAGATAATTCATGCCGGCGGGCGCAGCTGAAATAATCCCGCCATCCAAGATAGTTCATGCGGGCGCCATGCGAACGTGGTCGATGAAGAAGACGCGGTTGACATAGCCGATCCGCTGCGGGCGAGCATCCGAATATATCGGGTCCGTAATGTCGGGTCCGCGGCAGGCGAGCCCCCGAGTAAGAAGAGTTCGTGATGGCGGTCGCGGTCAGCCGAGCAAGGCAGTCGACGGGCAAGCTCCCGAATAGGTCAAGTCCATGATGCAACAAGTGAGCCCGAGCGTGGCGAGTGATATTTTGTATCGCATATAGGAGAGTAGCAGTCGATGAAGAGAACACAGTGACACATAAAATGGCAAATGATAGAAGTGCAAATAAAAGTGTGGCAAATTATAAAATCTCCCCCGAGAGAGGGCCCGTAACTTGTCGGTGCAGTATAAAAATGTTGATCCAATTAAACTGCTTTTGTCTTGGAAGAGACGCAGTATCTGACTTTGCTCTGATTAGCTAACGAAGTAGCAATGAGTATTCAATTTTATGCTCACGTGAAGTAGCAATCTTCTTTGGGACGGACTGCAGCGGCTGTTGCATGGTGTGATTTTGTCTCTGCCGCACCTGGCGATTTCACGAAAGTAAACAGCCAAACGAATTCTTGATTTCCCATCCTAGAGCTGTCCGCCTGGGTCTCCGCTTGTCTTTAGAATTTGAGGCGTCGTAACCAATCTCGTCGGGTATCCACTACCGCCCAAAAGAAATAGTTTGATGCTCCAATCCAGGGTTGAAGTCGGCCGCGAATAGCAGTGCTCCAGCGTAATGACAACATTAGTGCATTGATCGGATCCCATCTATTCGAGGCGATGAAGAATTTGTCGGAGTAGATTTTGTGCTATGATGCAATCTGAACGTTGTCGATGATGATGAAGATCCCGCCCAGATAATAAAATCCAATCGTTGCTTTCCCACAGACGGCGCCAATTGACGAGGCGGTTCCTCGGCAATGCCCACCATGAGGGGCTTGGGTTTTGGAGAAAGGCGACGACGGAAGTTCCGGGAGCGAGGCGGTACACGACGTACCCAGGTTCACGTCCCCGTGGTGGAGTATCGCTACGTCCTGCTAGCAATCCAGTATATGAATATATGGGTACAGGGGGCCGCCATAGGCGGAGTTGTTGGATCTAGTCTAGTTCTAATCCGCGGGTTGCGGTGTCTAGGCGTGTCGCCTCTACAATTATGTTTCTGATTATGCGTGTCCCTAAGGGGTGCCCCTGCCTGGCTTTATATATCAGCCAAGCTAGGGTTTACAAGAGTCCTAGTAGGATTCGTGTTGGAGTCTTCTTTCCTTGTAGTCCAAGTTGAGGCGCGTTGATATGTCTCCAACGTATCGATAATTTCTTATGTTCCATGCCACTTTATTGATGATACCTACATGTTTTATGCATACTTTATGTCGTATTTATGCATTTTCCGGCACTAACCTATTAACGAGATGCCGAAGAGCCAGTTGCTGTTTTCTGCTGTTTTTGGTTTCAGAAATTCTAGTAAGGAAATATTCTCGGAATTGGACGAAATCAACGCCCAGGATCTTATTTTTCCATGAAGCTTCCAGAAGTCCGGGGAGGAAACGAAGTGGGGCGACGAGGCGCCCACACGCTAGGGCGGCGCGGCCCAAGCCCTGGCCGCGCCGGCCTGTTGTGTGGGGCCCTCGTGGCGCCCCCTGACCTATCTCCTCCGCCTACTTAAGCCTTCGTCGATAATAACTCCAGTACCGAGAGCCACGATACGGAAAACCTTCCAGAGACGCCGCCGCCGCTAATCCCATCTCGGGGGATTCAGGAGATCGCCTCCGGCACCCTGCCGGAGAGGGGAATCATCTCCCGGAGGACTCTTCACCGCCATGGTCGCCTCCGGAGTGATGTGTGAGTAGTTCACCCCTGGACTATGGGTCCATAGCAGTAGCTAGATGGTCGTCTTCTCCTAATTGTGCTATCATTGTTGGATCTTGTGAGCTGTCTAACATGATCAAGATCATCTATCTGTAATGCTACATGTTGTGTTTGTTGGGATCCGATGAATAGAGAATGCTATGTTATGTTGATTATCAATCTATTATCTATGTGTTGTTTATGATCTTGCATGCTCTCCGTTACTAGTAGAGGCTCTGGCCAAGTTTTTGCTTGTAACTCCAAGAGGGAGTATTTATGCTCGATAGTGGGTTCATGCCTCCATTAAATCTGGGACAGTGACAGAAAGTTCTAAGGTTGTGAATGTGATGTTGCCACTAGGGATAAAACATCGATGCTATGTCTAAGGATGTATGTGTTGATTACATTACGCACCATACTTAATGCAATTGTCTGTTGTTTGCAACTTAATACTGGAAGGGGTTCGGATGATAACCTGAAAGTGGACTTTTTAGGCATAGATGCATGCTGGATAGCGGTCTATGTACTTTGTCGTAATGCCCAATTAAATCTCACACTAATCATAACATGTATGTGCATAGTCATGCCCTCTTTATTTGTCAATTGCCCAACTGTAATTTGTTCACCCAACATGCTTATTCTTATGGGAGAGACGCCTCTAGTGAACTGTGGACCCCGGTCCATTCTTTTAATCGAATACAATCTACTGCAATACTCGTTCTACTGTTTTCTGCAAACAATCATCATCCACACTATACATCTAGTCCTTTGTTACAGCAAGCCGGTGAGATTGACAACCTCACTGTTACGTTGGGACAAAGTACTTTGGTTGTGTTGTGCAGGTTCCACGTTGGCGCCGGAATCCCTGGTGTTGCGCCGCACTACACTCCGCCGCCATCAACCTTCAACGTGCTTCTTGGCTCCTACTGGTTCGATAAACCTTGGTTTCTTACTGAGGGAAAACTTGCCGCTATACGCATCACACCTTCCTCTTGGGGTTCCCAACGGTCGCGTGCTGTACGCGTATCAAGACTGTTTTCTGGCGCCGTTGCCGGGGAGATCAAGACACGCTGCAAGGGGAGTCTCCACCTCCAATCTCTTTACTTTGTTTTTGTCTTGCTTTATTTTATTTACTACTTTGTTTGCTGCACTAAAACAAAACACAAAAAAATTAGTTGCTAGTTTTACTTTACTTGCTATCTTGTTTGCTATATTAAAAACACAAAAAAATTAGTTACTTGCATTTACTTTATCTAGTTTGTTTTATTTACTGTTGCTAAAATGGGTACTCCTGAAAATACTAAGTTGTGTGACTTCACAACCACAAATAATAATGATTTCTTATGCACACCTATTGCTCCACCTGCTACTACAGCAGAATTCTTTGAAATTAAACCTGCTTTACTGAATCTTGTTATGAGAGAGCAATTTTCTGGTGTTAGTTCTGATGATGCTGCTGCCCATCTTAATAATTTTGTTGAACTATGTGAAATGAAAAAGTATAAGGATGTAGATGGTGACATTATAAAGTTAAAATTGTTTCCTTTCTCATTAAGAGGAAGAGCTAAAGATTGGTTGCTATCTCTGCCTAAGAATAGTATTGATTCATGGACTAAATGCAAGGATGCTTTCATTGGTAGATATTATCCTCCTACTAAAATTATATCTTTGAGAAGTAGCATAATGAATTTTAAACAATTGGATAATGAGCATGTTGCCCAAGCATGGGAAAGAATGAAATCTTTGGTTAAAAATTGCCCAACCCATGGTCTGACTACTTGGATGATCATCCAAACCTTTTATGCAGGACTGAATTTTTCTTCGCGGAACTTATTGGATTCAGCTGCTGGAGGTACCTTTATGTCCGTCACTCTAGGCGACACAACAAAGCTTCTTGATAATATGATGATTAATTACTCTGAATGGCACACGGAAAGAGCTCCACAAGGTAAGGAGGTAAATTCTGTCGAAGAAACCTCTTCTTTGAGTGATAAGATTGATGCTATTATGTCTATGCTTGTGAATGGTAGGACAAATGTTGATCCTAATAATGTTTCGTTAGCTTCATTGGTTGCCCAAGAAGAACATGTTGATGTAAACTACATTAAAAATAATAATTTCAACAACAATGCTTACCGGAACAATTTTAGTAACAACTATAGGCCATATCCTTATAATAATGGCAACGGCTATGGTAATTCTTATGGGAATTCTTACAACAAGAATAGGAATACACCCCCTGGACTTGAAGCCATGCTTAAAGAATTTATTAGTACACAAACTGCTTTTAACAAATCTGTTGAAGAAAAGCTTGGGAAAATCGATATACTTGCTTCTAAAGTCGATAGTCTTGCTGCTGATGTTGATCTTTTGAAATCAAAAGTTATTCCTAATGAGAATAATAATAATAAAATTGTTACTACAACAAATGCCATCCAAGTTAGAATTAATGAGAATATAAGATTGATGGCCGAATTGCGTGCTAGGTGGGAAAAAGAAGAAAATGCTAAAGAAGATAATGTAGCTAAAGTTTGGACTATTACCACCACTAGTAATGCTAATGCTTCACATGTTGCTGCACCTCCTACTATTAATGGTAAAATAATTGGTGTTGGCAATGTTTCCACTTCTAATGCAAAGCGTGAAAAACTGCCTGAAACTGCTAAAACTGCTGAAACTGCATGTGATAAAACTGCTGAAATTTTTTCCAACATTGGGGATAATGATCCCATTGCTTTAGATTATAATGGTTTGGATTTTGATGATTGTCACATCTCTGAAGTTATAAAGTTCTTACAAAAACTTGCTAAGAGTCCTAATGCTAGTGCTATAAATTTGGCCTTTACAAAACATATTACAAATGCTCTCATAAAAGCTAGAGAAGAGAAATTAAATCGTGAAGCTTCTATTCCTAGGAAGCTAGAGGATGGTTGGGAGCCCATCATTAAGATGAAGGTCAATGATTTTTATTGTAATGCTTTATGTGATCTTGGTGCAAGTATTTCCGTTATGCCTAGAAAAATCTATAATATGCTTGACTTGCCACCATTGAAAAATTGTTATTTGGATGTTAATCTTGCTGATAATTCTACAAAGAAACCTTTGGGGAGAGTTGATAATATTCGCATTACGGTTAACAATAACCTTGTCCCCGTTGATTTTGTTGTCTTGGATATTGAATGCAATGCATCTTGTCCCATTATATTGGGAAGACCTTTTCTTCGAACTGTTGGTGCTATCATTGATATGAAGGAAGGTAATATTAAATATCAATTTCCTTTCAAGAAAGGTATGGAACACTTCCCTAGAAATAGAATGAAGTTACCTTTTGATTCTATCATTAGAACAAATTATGATGTTGATGCTTCGTCTCTTGATAATACTTGATACACACTTTACGCGCCTAGCTGAAAAGCGTTAAAGAAAAGCGCTTATGGGAGACAACCCATGATTTTACTACTGCACTTTTGTTTTATATTTGAGTCTTGGAAGTTGTTACTACTGTAGCAACCTCTCCATATCTTAGTTTTGTTGCATTGTTGTGCCAAGTAAAGTCTTTGATAGTAAGGTTCATACTAGATTTGGATTACTGCGCAGAAACAGATTTCTTGCTGTCACAAATCTGAGCCTAATTCTCTGTAGGTAACTCAAAAAATTATGCCAATTTACATGAGTGATCCTCAGATATGTACGCAACTTTCATTCAATTTGAGCATTTTCATTTGAGCAATTCTGGTGCCTCTTAGAAATTCGTCTTTACGAACTGTTCTGTTTTGACAGATTCTGCCTTTTATTTCGCATTGCCTGTTTTGCTATGCTTGATGGATTTTTCTATTCCATTAACTTTCAGTAGCTTTGTGCAATGTCCAGAAGTGTTAAAAATGATTATGTCACCTGTGAACATGTGAATTTTGATTATGCACTAACCCTCTAATGAGTTGTTTTGAGTTTGGTGTGGAGGAAGTTTTCAAGGATCAAGAGAGGAGGATGATACAATATGATCAAGGAGAGTGAAAGCTCTAAGCTTGGGGATGCCCCGGTGGTTCACCCCTGCATATTTCAAGAAGACTCAAGCGTCTAAGCTTGGGGATGCCCAAGGCATCCCCTTCTTCATCGACAACATTATCAGGTTCTTCTAGTGAAACTATATTTTTATTCCATCACATCTTATGTACTTTGCTTGGAGCGTCTGTTTGTTTTTGTTTTTGTTTTGTTTGAATAAAATGGATCCTAGCATTCATTGTGTGGGAGAGAGACACTCTCCACTGTTGCATATGGACAAATATGTCCTTAGGCTTTACTCATAGTGTTCATGGCGAAGGTTGAATCTGCTTCGTTAAATTGTTATATGGTTGGAAATGGGAAATGCTACATGTGGTAATTGGTAAAATGTCTTGAATAATTTGATACTTGGCAATTGTTGTGCTCATGTTTAAGCTCTTGCATCATATACTTTGCACCTATTAATGAAGAAATACATAGAGCTTGCTAAAATTTGGTTTGCATAATTGGTCTCTCTAAGGTCTAGATAATTTCTAGTAAGGGTCGAACAACAAGGAAGACGGTATAGAGTCTTATAATGCTTACAATATGTCTTTTATGTGAGTTTTGCTGTACCGGTTCATACTTGTGTTTGTTTCAAATAACCTTGCTAGCCTAAGCCTTGTATTGAGAGGGAATACTTCTCATGCATCCAAAATCCTTGAGCCAAACACTATGCCATTTGTGTCCACCATACCTACCTACTACATGGTATTTCTCCGCCATTTCAAAGTAAATTGCTTGAGTGCTACCTTTAAATTTCTATCCTTTACCTTTGCAATATATAGCTCATGGGACAAATAGCCTAAAAACTATTGTGGTATTGAATATGAACTTATGCATTTTATTTCTTATAAGTTGCTTGTTGTGCGATAACCATGTTCCTGGGGACGCCATCAACTACTCTTTGTTGAATATCATGTGAGTTGCTATGCATGTTCGTCTTGTCTGAAGTAAGGGCGATTTACCATGAGTTGAATGGTTTGAGCATGCATACTGTTAGAGAAGAACATTGGGCCGCTAACTAAAGCCATGATCCATGGTGGAAGTTTCAGTTTTGGACAAATATCCTCAATCTCATATGAGAAAATTAATTGTTGTTGAATGCTTAAGCATTAAAGAGGAGTCCATTATCTGTTGTCTATGTTGTCCCGGTATGGATGTCTAAGTTGAGAATAATCAAAAGCGAGAAATCCAATGCGAGCTTTCTCCTTAGACCTTTGTACATGCGGCATAGAGGTACCCCTTTGTGACACTTGGTTAAAACATATGTATTGCGGTGATAATCCGAGTAATCCGAGCTAATTAGGACAAGGTGCGGGCACTAATAGTATACTATGCATGAGGCTTGCAACTTGTAGGATATAATTTACATGATGCATATGCTTTATTACTACCGTTGACAAAATTGTTTCTTGTTTTCAAAACCAAAGCTCTAGCACAAATATAGCAATCAATGCTTCCCTCTGCGAAGGGCCTTTCTTCTACTTTTATGTTGAGTCAGTTCACCTATTTCTCTCCATCTCAAGAAGCAAACACTTGTGTGAACTGTGCATTGATTCCTACATACTTGCATATTGCACTTATTATATTACTTTATGTTGACAATATCCATGAGATATACATGTTACAAGTTGAAAGCAACCGCTGAAACTTAATCTTCCTTTGTGTTGCTTCAATGCCTCTACTATGAATTTATTGCTTTATGAGTTAACTCTTATGCAAGACTTATTGATGCTTGTCTTGAAAGTACTATTCATGAAAAGTCTTTGCTATATGATTCATTTGTTTACTCATTACATTTACATTGCTTCGAATCGCTGCATTCATTACATGTGCTTACAATAGTATGATCAAGATTATGATAGCATGTCACTTCAGAAATTATCTTTGTTATCGTTTACCTACTCGGGACGAGCGGGAACTAAGCTTGGGGATGCTGATACGTCTCCAACGTATCGATAATTTCTTATGTTCCATGCCACTTTATTGATGATACCTACATGTTTTATGCATACTTTATGTCATATTTATGCATTTTCCGGCACTAACCTATTAACGAGATGCCGAAGAGCCGGTTGCTGTTTTCTGCTGTTTTTGGTTTCAGAAATCCTAGTAAGGAAATATTCTCGGAATTGGATGAAATCAACGCCCAGGATCTTATTTTTCCACGAAGCTTCCAGAAGTCCGGGGAGGAAACGAAGTGGGGCGACGAGGCGCCCACACGCTAGGGCGGCGCGGCCCAAGCCCTGGCCGCGCCGACCTGCTGTGTGGGGCCCTCGTGGCACCCCCTGACCTATCTCCTCTGCCTACTTAAGCCTTCGTCGATAATAACTCCAGTACCGAGAGCCACGAGACGGAAAACCTTCCAGAGACGCCGCCGCCGCCAATCCCATCTCGGGGGATTCAGGAGATCGCCTCCGGCACCCTGCCGGAGAGGGGAATCATCTCCCGGAGGACTCTTCGCCGCCATGGTCGCCTCCGGAGTGATGTGTGAGTAGTTCACCCCTGGACTATGGGTCCATAGCAGTAGCTAGATGGTCGTCTTCTCCTAATTGTGCTATCATTGTTGGTTCTTGTGAGCTGCCTAACATGATCAAGATCATCTATCTGTAATGCTACATGTTGTGTTTGTTGGGATCCGATGAATAGAGAATGCTATGTTATGTTGATTATCAATCTATTATCTATGTGTTGTTTGTGATCTTGCATGCTCTCCGTTACTAGTAGAGGCTCTGGCCAAGTTTTTGCTTGTAACTCCAAGAGGGAGTATTTATGCTAGATAGTGGGTTCATGCCTCCATTAAATCTGGGACAGTGACAGAAAATTCTAAGGTTGTGGATGTGTTGTTGCCACTAGGGATAAAATATCGATGCTATGTCTAAGGATGTATGTGTTGATTACATTACGCACCATACTTAATGCAATTGTCTGTTGTTTGCAACTTAATACTGGAAGGGGTTCGGATGATAACCTGAAAGTGGACTTTTTAGGCATAGATGCATGCTGGATAGCGGTCTATGTACTTTGTCGTAATGCCCAATTAAATCTCACACTACTCATCATAACATGTATGTGCATGGTTATGCCCTCTTTATTTGTCAATTGCCCAACTGTAATTTGTTCACCCAACATGCTTATTCTTATGGGAGAGACGCCTCTAGTGAACTGTGGACCCCGGTCCATTCTTTTAATCGAATACAATCATCTGCAATACTCGTTCTACTTGTTTTACGCAAACAATCATCATCCACACTATACATCTAATCCTTTGTTACAGCAAGCCGGTGAGATTGACAACCTCACCGTTACGTTGGGACAAAGTACTTTGGTTGTGTTGTGCGAGTTCCACGTTGGCGCCGGAATCCCTGGTGTTGTGCCGCACTACACTCCGCCGCCATCAACCTTCAACGTGCTTCTTGGCTCCTACTGGTTCGATAAACCTTGGTTTCTTACTGAGGGAAAAATTGCCGCTGTACGCATCACACCTTCCTCTTGGGGTTCCCAATGGTCGCGTGCTGTACGCGTATCACGCGTGCAGGTCCAGCTCATCGAGTCCTTGTGCTGGTCCAGCTTCATAGTTTGCACCAGGTATGGCAATGTCGAGTACCCGAAGGGTTATGCCCACGTCATCGACAACTTGTCGATAACCACTATCTTGCTTGCGGCAACACCCCCCCCCCCCGCGCTTCTTCCTCTTCCTGCTCTTCTTCTTATTGCACGGGGAAGTGCCCTTTTTTGCAACTCTTCCGTGGTCGCACCCAGGAGTGTCCTCGGGGTAAGCCCAACTCGCGGCGGAGCGGTGAAGGCGGTAGTGTCTTCCTGCTCGGGAGTTTCTTGTGAAAGGAACAACTTCTTCTTTACGGTATGACCGGCGGGTGCCTTAGAAGGAGAAACGCCGTCGGCCTCCATATCAGCGATGAACGTATCGATGGGAGCCTGATCGATGTTGCCGTGCTGACTCTCGGGCTCAGAAGGACCATCAGTCGGTGGAGGACTGACCCTATCTTCGCTTTCTGCTGACGCAATCGTTGGAGCTGTGACCCTAGCTTGGCTCGGTGCCCCCGTCGCAGCCTCATGCGTGACCATGCCATAGCTTGCCTCCGACCCTAAGGAGGTGTTCAACCGAATTAGGGATTTTAGCCATAGAAGGATGTGATTCTTGAGTTGCCCGATAGTCAGCTCAGAATTGGCATCCGGGGGTTGATAAGGAGGATCCAAGTGTTCGTATCCCGGTAACGACCGACTCACGCGAACCCGGATCACGCTATATATCGTCCATCATAACGTAGTGGAACATCCGAACTGTTGACAGGAGGACACTAGCCCTAGCTACAACCTTCCACTCATTGGCCACATTTAGGAGCAAGGTGCAAGGAGTCACGTCCTCCTGTGAAAATATGTGTAGGTCAGAGAGGGGTGACGACAAAGTAAATAATTTGCAGAGTGAAAGATCGAGATGTCGCCTAGAGGGGGGTGAATAGGCAATTAAAAACTCTTACGGATTTGTCTTGTAAGAATGCGGAATTAAACTAACGTTTAGATTACAAGCACAAACCCTAAATATGCTAAGCTCAACTAAGTGTAACAATGACAAGTAGAGCTAAGCAAGATAGGCACAAGATATATGTAGCACAAGTGATAGCAAGATATATGTACTTCAAGCACGATGGCTATCACAAGGAAAGAGAGCTCGGGTATAGAAATAACCGAGGTACGCGAAGACGAGGATGTATTCCCATGTTCCCTTCCTTTGCAAGAAGGTACGTCACGTTTGGAGGAGTGGAGGTCCCACGAAGGATTCCCCAACGCCACGAAGGCTCACCCTATTCTCTGAGCCACACCCACAAAGGATAATGGCCCTTTCCTTATGGTTAGATTTTCCTCCACTCCGGAGATGGCAAGCTCCACAACCACTTCACAAGATCCACGAAGGAGAAGCTCGAACCCCTTCACAATCTTCCATGAAGAGATCACCGGGACACCAACCAATCCAACTAGGAGGTCTCCCTCCAAGAGTAACAAGCTCACGATCTCTCACTCGAACTAATCGTGGTGGAGAGCTCAACACTATGCAATGATGCAAAGCAATAACACCAAAGGTGTTCAAATCCTTCACACTCAAATCCCACCCAAGCAACGAATGCTAGGAAGAGATTAGAGAGGAAGAACACACTACAAGCAAAGTTCTGATAGACAACGTCCCAAAATCGTCCGCTAAGGGGCATTTTTCGTCGCCTATGGGCCTAACCCGACGATATGGGTTCTGTTGTCGAAACTGCGTCAGGCAAAGTCCTACCACGTTTTTTTTCGGTCCGTCGCGCTTGGGCGCCCTTTCGCCACGAAAAATCGGACCGCTGTGCAAGTGTTCCGGAGCCCGTTGACCGCCGACGTCATGCAAAATGACACGTGGCGTACGCCGCTAACCGGCGAGTAACGGCTTTACCTACTGAAACCCCGTGGTAGATGGTAGGCCCACACGAGGCCTGCCACGTCTTAAGCGGGCCGGCCCATTAAGTTTGCGGGCCGGGCTAGCTGACTTAGTTTGACCGGTCAACTATATAGCTGGGCTGGTCCATTAGTTACGTGGGCCAGGCCTAAATTCTAAGGTTGACTGGTCAAAACTTTAATGGGTCGGCCCACTAAGCATGTGGGCCGGGCCGAATGCACTCGTTTGGCCGGTCAACAGGAAAAAGGGCCGGCCCACAAGACATGTGGGACCCACTTTCCTGTTATCGGGCCGACCCATTTAACAAGTGGGGTCCACCTTAAAGCAAGTGGGCCGGCCCAAGAAGTTATTGGGCCGTCCCACTAGCTCTCGTGGGTCCCACTTTCTCGCTATCGGGCCGGCCCATTTAGTACGAGGGGTCCACAATAGATCAAATGGGCTGGCCCAACAAGAAAGTGGGCCGGGCCAAAAACACAGGTGGGTCCCACTTTCTTGTTAAAGGCCCGGCCCATTTAGTATGTGGGGTCCACCATATAGCAAGTGGGCCGGCCAAACAAGATAGTGGGCCGGGCCAAAACACAGGTGGGTCCCACTTTCCTGTTAAAGGGCCGGCCTATTTAGTATGTGGGGTCCACCATATAGCCAGTGGGCTGGCCCAACAAGAAAGTGGGCCGGGCCAAAAACATAGGTGGGTCCCACATTCCTGTTAAAGGGCCGGCCCATTTAGTATGTGGGGTCCACCATATAGCAAGTGGGCCAGCCCAACAAGATAGTGGGCCGGGCCACAAACACATGTGGGTCCCACTTCCCTGTTAAAGGGCCGGCCCATTTAGTATGTGGGGTCCACCATATAGTAAGTGGGCCGGCCCAACAAGATAGTGGGCCGGGTCAAAAACACAAGAGGGTCCCACTTCCCTGTTAAAGGGCCGGCCCATTTAGTATGTGGGGTCCACCATATAGCAAGTGGGCTGGCCCAACAAGATAGTGGGCCGGCCCAATAAGCAGGTGGGCCCACTATCGTGTTAACGGGCCGGCCCAATCTGTTGTAGGGCCCTGGTTGTTTGACTAGTCAACTTGCATTAAATTTCATGAGCCTAAAATCTGATATCAATGATACACACAATTACATACACAAATAAAATAACTAGGAAAATTACAAGGCAATTAATGTGCCCAAATAAAAAAATTACATAGAATCATTGAGGACTTCTATTAGCATCATCAATAACACGTTGACATTTGGCAATCGCCTTGATTGAATCTTGTGTACTCTTGGTCAACATATCAGCTACAGATCTTAAAGCAGCAATACCATGTCTTTTATAAAGTACAACCTTGAGCTATTTACTATTTGATGAAAGGAATGGTCTAGGTTGACGGCTACGAGAGGATGCATCAGAAGAAAGATCAGAACTTTTTGTGG
The DNA here is from genome assembly GCF_022539505.1 of Lolium rigidum. Classification (NCBI taxonomy): domain Eukaryota; kingdom Viridiplantae; phylum Streptophyta; class Magnoliopsida; order Poales; family Poaceae; genus Lolium; species Lolium rigidum. The sequence continues at coordinate 76,855,262 of NC_061514.1, read as the reverse complement.
GCCTCTCTTCTGATGAAGATTGCTTCATCACAACTGCATTATGATAATAATGCAAAAAGAGATAAACGATGAACTATGCAAACATGTATTAAGCATTCTGATAATAATGCAAAAAGAGTTGGAGACACTTCCAAATATATAATATGTAACTTTTTTGTACTCATATCCTTTGATTACTGCATTCTGAGCAGTTGTTCTAAACCATTCTCTTTGTTCTAGCTTGCTAGGTTTAACATGATCAAAGCTGCAGATCCCCTGATGGAACAGGAGCGGATGTCACAAAGGGCAACCACACCAGCACCGACACCGGCTTCCCACTCTCCTGCATCAGCACCGGTCTCTGTACTCGGCTCCGTTTATCGCATCTACCAAGCAGGCCCCTACATCAGCATTGGTTCCTGTAGAGGCCCCATATACTACACCTGCCCAGCGGGCTCCCGCATCGAAGACTCGGTTCCTCTAGCTGCACCGTTTACCGCACCTGCCTAACGAGCCTCCGCATCAGCACCGGTTCCTCTAGAGGCATCGTTTATTGCACCTGCCCAGCAGTCTCCTGCATCAACACAAGCTCGTGTACCAGCCCAGGCTTCTGCACCTGCCCCAGCCATATCACTGAGGTCTCAGCTCATTGCTGTGGCCACCCGTGTGGTGACCAGGACGCATCTGAAGGCTATGTTCGTGAGTATATGACAGCATAACTGCTCTTATCTTGATCTCTTCTCTGCTCAAAGTCTCACATGGTTCAGTCTTCAGTGCATTGGTGCCATTAACTAATTTTTGGTGGTATCTCTTGCTTTGAATCAGAAATTGCCTAAAAGTATCTCCAAGGATCTCAATGCTGGCCGAAGAGGCAAGATTTCCCTCGTCATGGAGAGTGAAGGTCTCACCGTGGAAGGACGGTACTCCGTCAGTCCCACAGGTGGTCGCTTGGCTGTTACTTCCAGGTGGAAAAAGTTCATTGACGGTGCCAAACTTCGCATTGGATCAAAGTTGAAGGTCAAGATCTTTCGATGCCGCTCTGATATGCTGGTCATAAAGTTTGCGGTTGTCTAGTTCTGTTGTCCCATGAGCCCTTAGCAAATGCATTTGTAGTTATACTTATATAAGGTTATCTTATCTGAACTGCTAATTAATTGTATGGGTGGTAAAACTCCGGCAAGCTTTTGCTCTTAGCAAGTATGTATGTATGATCGGCTATTATGATAACTAATGTTTGTGTTCATCTTAATTTGCATTTCCGTTTTAGAAAAAAACTTAATTTCTATTTTGGCTGACCCGAGAACTATCGGATTGAATCCACAACATGATTCAAATAGATTCATTACACCGAGCCACATGTCTTGACCTTGCTATACACTAGTTCCATTAATCGAGTGCAAGAAGGTTTACCCGAGCTCGCTCGAACAACGGCGGATTCGAATCCACCTTAGCTATCTAGCTAGAAATACAACCTTTGCAGAAAGAGGATTTGCAGTACGGGGAGGCTGACATTGGGGACCCATGAGCCAGCAGCGTCGTCAACGTTTTAAAGGCGGCAGGAGATCGAAACAAAAAAATAGGGATTTCTATTTTCGTGCCCGTGGTTCCTTAGTTGTGCTCAGTTTTCCCCAGCCTCTTAACTTTTCCTCAGTTTTCTCCTCCCTCTAGTTTGAAACCCCTCGGACGGGAGGGTTGCCGTCGAGTCGAGGCCTTACCGTTACCGTTAATCCGACGGGTGGGGCTGCACGGATCGAGGTGGGGCTGCACAGAGGGCAGTTCCTCTCTGACCGTCTCGTGCTGACGGGTAGCCATCCATTTGTCGCTGACGCGTGGGCCGTTTTATTTCCTGATTGTATACGCGGTGCTGCCAATGACAAATGGGGCCGCTCTATAGGGCTTACGCAGCCAATGACCAGTGGGGTACTCTATTTTTCAAGAAAATACATATATAACCGCTCTGTGTGGCTGCCGCAGCCAATGACTAGTGGGGTCGTCTATTTTTCAGGAAAAGACATATATTACCGCTCTGTGGGGCTGCCGCAGCCAATGACCAGTGGGGTCTTCTATTTATTTAGAGAAAATTATATATTCCCGCTCTGTGGGGCCTCCGCAGCCAATGACCGATGGGGTCGTCTATTTATTTAGAGAATATCATATAGAGCCGCTCTGTGGGGCCGCCTCAGCCAATGGCAGGTGACTATTTTCGCAGCTTAATCTAAAGTGAATCTTATGCTAAACATGGTGCTTCCCGACGGTGACCTAGCAGTGGCAGCGAGCATAGCCGTTCTAACTATGCCGATATCGGCATCGTTTGGAGGCTGTGGTGCTCGAATCATGGTGGAAATTGCGATATAATTTTTTAAATGCATAATATATAGCTAGATCTCTAAATCGATGCATATGAAGCTACATATATATTCTTGGTCATAATTCCCTTATCTAAAGGGGATGGATGCATGGCTTCACGTCGTCGTCGCTTTCATCGTCAGTATCTTCGTCGTCCGAGTAGTAGTACTTCCTGCACATTGTTCCGTCAAACACCTTCACTGTGAGCACATCATCGCCTTCATATTTGAAGTGTACGAAGCAGCCGAAATCCACACCGTGTGCGATGGCAAAATTCTCCCAGCCCTTGTCGAGGTACATCCGGCCTTGACCGTCAAATAGGACCTCCACGGTCCAGAGACGAGGACCACAGTCAGCTGCTCGCAGATACACCTTAGCTGGCTCCTGGCCGTCAAGATAGTCCGTAAACTTTTTTGGGAGTGCCTGCAAAGAGATCGAGCGCCGATCCGTTTGAAATTAAAGGTTTTTTAGAACATGCCCATAATTAATCAAATGTGGCATCATATATGTGGGAACGCGGACGTACCTTCTTGACCAAAGGATCTTCATAGACGACGATGAAGAACTCCTCTATGATCAATGGCAGTGTTGACGGTGGTGGTGGCAATGATGATGATCCACCACCCCGGCCGCCCCTTCCCCTTCCCCTTCCGGTCCGCGTCCGAGACGTGGAAGCCATGGCAATGGATCAAGTGTATGTGAACGAAGAAGAGAGAGGCAGAACCTATTGACACAAGGGATGGCCGTTGTGGGTGTTTATAAGGGAGAGATGACCGTTGTAGGGGTTTACACAATAAATTAAGGAGGAGGTGACCGTTGTGGCCTTGTGGGGGTTTACACAATAAATTAAGGAGGACATGATCGTTGTGGGGGTAGTCATCTAGGTTTTGTGTTTAGTCAAACTTCCCTTTAAACTTTGACCACATATATAGGAAAAAGTAGTAGCATTTATGACACTAATTTAGTATCCCGAGATCCCTTCAAATGGTAATTCATGATAGTTTATCATTTTACCGTAATGGCTACAAGAAATGGGTGATTGTTCATCATTTTACCGTGAAAAGTAATGCCTAAAAGAAATGGTAATTCATGATAGTTTATCATTTTACCGTAATGGCTACAAGAAATCGGTGATTGTTCATCTTTTTTTGTGTGGAAAGTAATGGCTACAAGAAATGGGAGATGGTGTATCATTTTTTACGTGGAAAGTAATGGCTACAATAAATTGGTGATGGTGTATCATTTTTTGCGTGAAAAGTAATGGCTACAACAAATGGGTGATGGTGTATCATTTTTTGCGTGAAAAGTACAAATCGGTGATGGTTTATCATTTTTTGCGTGAAAAATAATACCTAAAAGAGTTTATAATTTATCTCGTGAAAAATAATACAGAAAACCAAACTTTAGCGTACTGGGTAACCGCCCTTTAGCATACATAGAGGGTGGAAGCTAACCACCGACAGAGAGAGAGAGCGGATGGTGGCCCCGACCAGAGAGAGATAGGGGTTATCCTGCCCGTTAAATCATACGATCAACGGTCGGCGGGCACGATCCGTGTGACATGGGCTAGACCAATTAGGGCAATGTTGGGCGTCTGTGAGAATTTGTGAAGGGAGAGGGCAAAACTGAGTAGTATCAAGAAACCAAGGGCAAGTGAGTAGTAAACGTGACTAAGGGATTCAAATATGAGATTTAAAAAATGAAAAATGCGTGTTTTGTACAATGAAACCCATCTTGGCCTACCTCAAACTATTTGCAATACAAATATACATGAGTGTGAAAATTATGGCCTCATTCAGACAAAGTATGTTTTGGGGAAAGCTGTTTTGGGTAGGGCTTATTGTGGAAAACCATGCACCTTCATAGCTACTAGGTGATTTGAGAAGTGGCAATTTGTGGTAAAACTTGATTTATCTATGATTTATCTATGATTTGAGAAGTGGCAACTTGTGGTAAAGACTCCATGAGTAAGTGCCACTCTTTTTCGGAATTTTTTGCACATTAAATAACTCATTTAACTCGGTTAATCCCATTTGTTGACTCTCTCTTGACCAGCCACTTGAGGGTAAAACCGAGTATATTGCACTAGCCAGTATTAGCACCCAAGGGGAAAACCGAGCACACAAAAAATGCTAGTATATGACTCGAGGGTATACCCGAGTATATCTAAATTTCCAAGGTTAGACTCGAGGACACGTGTTGCGGTGCGTAAGTGGAAGACGTGCCATTGTTGACGCGTGTCGCGGTGCAAACGTGCACTAGTGGACGCGGGTCGCATTTAGGACGCGTAAGCCCCTCTCTCCCTCCCTCTGCACAGAGTACGTCTCATTCTCGCTCACGCACGAAATCACACCTCTCATGTCCCATCAACTTCTCCAAATCGAAGGAAAAACCCCAACCGCCATACGAGCCCTGCCGGCGATGGAGAAGAAGAATGCACCGGCGGCCATCGCCCCCGAGCCCGTCGCCTCCGAGCCCGTCGCATCCGAGCCCGTCGCCGCCGAGCCCGTCGCATCTGAGCCCGTCGCATCCGAGCCCGTCGCCGCCAAGGCCGTCGCCTCCGAGCCCGTCGCCTCCGAGCCCGTCGCCGCCGAGCCCATCGCCTCCAAGCCCGTCGCCGCCGAGCCCATCGCCGCCGAGCCCGGCGCCTCAGAGCCCGTCGCCGCCGAGCCCGTCGCCTCCGAGGGCGGCGCATCCAAGCGCGGTGCCTCCGCGAGCTGGACCTCTCTCGTGGGTGACGTACCACTTCACAAGATCAGCGAATGCTTACTGGCGAATGAGGAGTACGTGGACGCCTACTCTGCTATGAGGCAAGTCTGTAGAAATTGGCGCTCAGGTTTACCTGAGCCCGACGTGCACCTGCACGAATGGATCATGGTAGACCACGCCCTTCCACGCGCCGCTGAGTTCACCTTCCTCCAACTCGGCACATCCCGCTACGTCACCATAGATCTATCGGAAGTTCGTGCAAGGTTCAAATTCCTCCAAATTCCTCCATATCTATATGGTTAATATATTCTTATTTTCAATCTTAGTGTTGAATGTTATCTTCATCAATATATTTTAGATACTACTTCGTCCGCTTTTGCCGTGGTGTCATCGTGCTTGCCCATAAGAACCCGCCGCACAAGATACGGCTTCTGAACCCACTCACAAAGGCATCGAACACTATGTTTGAGGCGCAGATGCCATCTGTTTTTCTGAATTCGCCGCTGTAATCAAATCCCCGACTATGGTCTTCGTTTGCTCACATTACCCGAACGAAATTAGTTGGGTCGATGAGAGCACTCCAACTAAGGATATATATGAAGATTGGGGAGATGGTAGTTTTTCGATGGAGAACCATAGTTTGCGTTGCATTACCCCGTTCAATGGTGAACCGTATGCAATAGCCGTGGATAATTTTGAGTCCGGAAGAATAGTGTGCACCAATGTACGGTTGCAGCGACAGCGCGAGCACTCGTCAAGATGGAGACACTAATTTCATTTCCACAACTTGGAAATGACAAGTTCTATCTTGCGAAGTCGGATGGTGATCTCGTTGCTTGTGTTGTTGGACAACATGCTTTTGGAGGACCAACCATTGGTGTACCGTGTGGACACTCGTAGCCGCTGTCTCCATCCGGTCAGTAACATTGGCAGTCATGCCTTCTTCGTGCATTATATCCGGTGTATCTCCATCGACACCAGAGTGCACCTGACACTTCTACCTGGCTGCATCTACTACGCCGATTTGGGTTATATCAGAGAGTACATTCATGATACAAAGGTCTGGGATGAGTGGCCACGATATGTGGATAGAATGGGAAACTACGGTATGAGAAATGAACACAGGCCATACCGTCTGGTGGATGTATTGGCTGCATACTGCAGATGGAAGGAGTTCAATGAATATTTCCTTGGGATAATGCACGAATGGGGCGACGAAGAAATATATGAGCAATGAGGAATCTTCTAGCTGGCCATACATTGCGTGCGTCTTGTATTTTTTTTCATCTTAGTTTGTCGTGAACATTAACAATGTTATTGGCTGCTTTTGGCTGCTCGTATGCGCTTATGTATTATACTTAGTTTTCTCATTATGCTGCTGTGAATTTATCATATACTAGCTTCTAGATTTGCTGCCATATTGGGCAAAAAACGAGGGTCAAAAGGCAGAAATAGAAGCTTCTCTAGATTTGATACTAATTTGGTGAAAAAGACAGAGAGAGAAAGAGGGGAAAATGTGCTCTTAAAAGGGAAAATGCCAATTTGGGCCGAGAGAGACAAAACTGAGCTCCTGCTCACGTGCAACCAAACGCTATCTCATCCTGTCCCACGCGGTCCCTTTCTACCAGCCCACGCGACGAGGGCCCACACAACGCGGCCCCACACGTCAGCACGGAACGGTCAACTTAACGGGAATCCTGCCGTCTGAGCTGCTTCTGCGGGTTTCAAACAAGGACTTGGGGAAAACTGAGGAAAAACTAAGGAGCTGGGGAAAACTGAGCACAACTAAGGAACCGAGGGCACGAAAATAGAAATCCCAAAAAAATAAGCCAAAAATCAGTTGGTAAACAAAATCCAAGAAATGAAACATTTACCTTTCTGAGAGGATGACATGCGGGACCCATGCGGCAGCAGCATCCTCAACTATTCCAAGGCGGCAGGGGATCAAAATAAAAAAGGAAATAGCCAGAAATTAATTAGGGTCAAAAATAAATCTATCAAAGGAAACCTTTATTGTTCATAGATGATGACATGTGGGACCGACCCGCCAGCCTGCGTCCTCATCGTTTCAAAGGGGGCAGGGGATCAAAAGAAAAAGGCAAATAGCCAGAAATTAGGGGTAAAAAATAAATCCAACAAAGGAAACTTTTATTGTTCATAGAGGATGACATGTGGGACCCATGAGCCAGCAGCTTCCTCAATGTTTCAAAGTCGGCATGGGATTGAAAGAAAAAGGCAAGTGACCAAATATCAGGAGCCAAAAATAATCCAAGAAAAGAAATTTTATTGTACATAGAGGATGACATGCGGGTCCCATTTTGCAGCAGCGGTCTCAATGTTTCCAAGGCGGCACAGGACCGAAAGAAAAATGAAGTAGCCAGAAATCAGGGGGTGAAAAAAATCCAAGAAAAGAAAGATTTCAATTGGACTGCATCTGGACATCTGGGCCTTCAAACAGGGGGTGAAAAAAATCCAAGAAAAGAAATCCTGCTAGGCCTTTTGACTCGTACAATTTCAGCCCACTCCAAAACAGGAAAGTTCGGATTTTTCTAAAAAAACAGGAAAGTCCTATGCATCGCAAAAACACAAAACAAGGAGATTCAACATATAAGTTTGTTTATGTAAAAATAAAGATTTAATTTATCTGTTTGCAATAGCTCAGAGCGAAATACAATGTTTATTGTCTGCAAAATAATCTAGATATCACATGTTTCTTGTACGGGGAGGCTGACATCGTGGACCCATGAGCCAGCAGCGTCCTCAACGTTTTAAAGGCGGCAGGGGATGGAAAGAAAAAATAAACCAAAAATCTGTTGGTAAAAAATCCAAGAAAAGAAACATTTTCGTTCTGAGAGGATGACATGTGGGACCCATGAGGCAGCAGCATCCTCAGCGTTTATTGTTCATAGAGGCTGACATGTGGGACCCGTGAGCCAGCATCGTCCTCAACGTTTTAAAGGCGGCAGGAGATCGAAAGAAAAAATAAATCAAAAATCATTTGGTAAACAAAATCCAAGAAAAGAAACATTTACCATTCTGAGAGGATGACATGCGGGACCCATGAGGCAGCAGCATCCTCAACGATTCCAAGGTGGCAGGGGATCAAAAGAAAAAAAGGAAATATCCAGAAATTAATTAGGGGTTCAAAATAAATTCATCAAAGGAAACTTTTAATGTTCATAGAGGATGACATGTGGGACCGACCTGCCAACAGCGTCCTCATCGTTTCAAAGGGGGCATGAGATCAAAAGATAAAGGCAAATAGCCAGAAATTAGGGGTCAAAAATAACTCCAAGAAAGGAAATTTTTATTGTTCATAGAGGATGACATGTGGGACCCATGCGCCAGCAGCTTACTCAACGTTTCAAAGGCGGCATGAGATCGAAAGAAAAAGGCAAGTGACAAAGTATCAGGAGCCAAAGATAATCCAAGAAAAGAAACTTTATTGTACATAGAGGATGACATGCGAGTCCCATTTAGCAGCAGCGGTCTCAACGTTTCAAATGCGGCTTGAGATCAAAAGAAAAAGAAAGTTGATTGTACATAAAGGATGACATGCGGGTCCCATGAGTCAGCAGCTTACTCAACGTTTCCAATGCGGCAGGGGATCAACAGAAAAAAGAAATATCCAAAAATCAGAGGGTGAAAAAAATCCAAGAAAATAAACTTTTATAGCACATACAGGATGACATGCGGGTCCCATGAGCCAGCAGGTTCCTCAACGTTTCAAACATGGCATGAGATCGAAAGAAAAAGGCAAGTGACCAAATATCAGGATCCAAAATAATTCAAGAAAAGAAACTTGATTGTACATAGAGGATGACATGCGGGTCCCATTTAGCAGCAGCGGTATCACCGTTTGAGAAGCGGCAGAGGATCGAAAGAAAAAGGCAAGTGACCAAATATGAGGTGCCAAAAAAATCCAAGAAAAGAAAGTTTTATAGTACATAGAGGATGACATGCGGGTCCCATGAGCCTGCAGGTTCCTCAACGTTTCAAACGTGGCATGAGATCGAAAGAAAAAAGAAAGTGACCAAATATCAGGATCCAAAAATAATTCAAGAAAATAAACTTGATTGTACATAGAGGATGACATGCGGGTCCCATTTAGCAGCAGCGGTATCACCGTTTGAGAGGCTGCACGGGATCGGAAGAAAAAGGCAAGTGACCAAATATCAGGAGCCAAAAAAAATTCAAGAAAAGAAAGTTTTATAGTACATAGAGGATGACATGCGGGTCCCATTTAGCAGCAGCGGTATCACCGTTTGATAGGCGGCAGGGGATTGAAAGAAAAAGGTAAGTGACCAAATATGAGGTGCCCAAAAAAATCCAAGAAAAGAAAGTTTTATAGTACATAGAGGATGACATGCGGGTCCCATTTAGCAGCAGCGGTATCACCGTTTGAGAGGCGGCAGGGGATCGAAAGAAAAAGGCATGTGACCAAATTTGAGGTGCCAAAAAAAACTCCAAGAAAAGAAAGTTGATTGCTCATAGAGGATGACATGCAGGTCCCAATTAGCAGCAGCGGTCTCAATGTTTCCAAGGCGGCAAGGGATTAAAAGAAAGAGGAAGTAGCTAGAAATCAGCGGGTCAAAAAAATCCAAGAATAGAAAGAATTTTGGTTCATAGAGGATGACATGCGGGACCCATGATCCTGCATCGTAAACGGCTCGATCGGAGAGCGTTGAACGAGATGGCGCGATCGAGAAAAAAACAATGCCAGAGAGGCTGCCATCTGGGCCCTACATCCCTCGGCGGTGCGGATTCGCGTTGACTCGGCCGGCGAACCCGAGAATTCGAGATGCACCACGTCCCGGGCCACCATACGCAACGTTTTGGCCGTTTTCGTCGAGCTAGCTGGCCTCAAAAACGAGAAAAAAAGTTTTGACATGCACAACGGAGAGACCACAAATCGTCGGCCATGGTGCACCAGCAACCACGGCGCGACTTCAACTTCGTCGGCCATGGCAACTTTTCTTGTAGTGACAATGGGGAAAGTCAACAAAAGACTACAAGATATAGATCCAAAAAGTTCCCCTCACTAAGAGGAGAAATGGATTGGTGGGGATTGTAGATCTAGATCTCCTCTCTTAGATCCCTCAAGAATGAGCAAGAATCATGGGAGGAATCAAGAGAGAGAGAGAGAGCAAGTTCTTCAAAGACAACAATGGAGGAGATAGAATGGGAAGAACTACTCAGCCCAAGGTGGAAGAAGGGCTATTTATAGCCCAAGAGCAAATATAACCGTTGGGCTCAGTCAGCCGTCGAGGAGGCCGGTCAACCGGGCCTGGGACCGGGCTGTCCAGTTCAGGACCCGGTTAGACCGGGCCACCGACCGAGCCATCCGGTCCACAGACCGGTCGACCAGGATAGTAACCGGACCAAGATGGAAAGCTTACTGGATCGTGCCCGGTTGGCACCGGTCCAAGGGCCGGTTTCAACCGGGCCATCCGGTCGGACGGCCGGTCACGCCGGGCTAGAAACCGGGCCAGCAGAAAAGCATGTTATACAAAAACTGTGATAACTTTTGTGTCCGGACCCCGATTGACATGAAACCAATTTTGTTGGAAAGATAACAACGAATAGAACCCCAACAAAAAATGGAAATATGGAGACTCCTCACAGAATATTTTATATGATTTTAGAGATGGAGTCTCCCACCGTCAAGAAACGGTGAAGACGTCCAAACTCGAAAACGCAATAGAAGATGCATGCGGATTCCGTTTTTGATGAACTTGGGCTTGTTGTAAAGCTAGCAACAAGCTCAAGAACCTCTCACAGAGAAACACCAAGAAGCAATAGGGATATGCAAAGTATGCAAAGGATTGAGCTCCCTAAGACGATGTGATCAAGTTACCCAACCGAAAGCCCCTCTTGATAGTGCGGCTATCTATCCTATAATCCGGTCTCCCATCAACCACCTTGAGACCGGTAAAAGGAAAACCTAGCAAGGCCATACCTTTGCCTTGCGCATTGTAACGCCCCACTTTTGCAATCTTGTTTAATTGTCCTTATTGCAAAAATTTGGGGGAACAAAAACTTTTTCTTTAGACTAATTAAGATGAATTGCCTTGATCTGTTTGTTAAGATGAATTGCTTTGATCTGTTGGTAGATGTATTGTCTTGTTTTGCTTGTTGAGTTTTGTCTTGAGTACCTCAAAGAACAACACCTCTAGTGGTCGGACATACAACTCACCTAACAAAACACATGTGTGGCTTAGGAAGAATTGTTTTCCTTTTACTACATCAAACCTCTCTCCTGATGACAACATGAGTGTGCCATCTTGATTTTCCTCTTTGTGGTACAAGATAGCTCAATCATCCTTAATTCAAAACTTGGGATCATCTACCCCTAGCTACATCCCTCTCTTATACTCACTCATCCTTGTTGGTTTTGAGGCCATGTCGACCATCTGTGTTGATAGGCTTATAATGTCCAGACTTTGGCAATTGATCCTTAAGCACTCACAACTGTTATTGTTGACTTCAATGCATGGATCTCATCTATGCAACACCCTCTTCAACTTCCACGTCTTGCATGTCCCATTCTACTCTTGCAAATCTTATACTCCATTGATCTTGTACCCTATCAAATGTTTAACCTCAAGATCACTTTCTGCACTTTTACCTCTTGTTTCTATTCAAAGTTAAATCTTCACAAAACCAAGAGTGGGAATGATGGGTGCATTTTGTAGCCACCATCTACCCTTGAGAACACTCCTCCCTAAATTAGTTTTTCCTCCTCAAAAACCCTATTGTTTTCCTTCTCTAGTTTTGATCACAAAACTACTTCTAGTTTTATAAATCTTTTCAAGATATTTCTGCAAAGAAAACAAGGAACTGAAATGGGTTTTGTTTTTCATCCTATTTCTACCAAGTACTGATTTCTAAAACATTATTTTCTATCTTGCCTTCTTTTTAACAAAAGACTTGTTTATGGTACCTATACCATTTCTTGTCTACTTTAAATTTGAGAAAACACTACTTCACTTGAGAAAGTAAGTAGAACATTTTGAACTCCTATGTTCCAACTAGTTCTCTCAACATTTTCAAATCCATTCCACTTGAGTTCATTCCCAATTGTCCCTAGACAACTGAGGTGTTTCAAATACTTTTCAAATAAGTTCTATTTCAAATGACAACTCTTGCACATCTTGTGTACATCTCTGATCTACCCCATAATGTTCCTTCATCCTCCAATTCTTGATCAAGTAGATGATCTCTTGATACTTTCTATTGGACTTCCATCAACTAAACCCTAGACTCGGAGAGTATTTCAAACCACTCCAAATTGACCTCTTATTTGAAGAGCAACTTATAGTCCATCATACGCATCTCAATCCTCTATTCTTTTCCATCATCACCTTGACCTCATGAATTGATGATTTATGTCATTATATTCAGCCTTGTGAGTATATGAATCACTCACCATCTCTCTTAACCTTGCTTAACCATTGTCTAAACTACCATCATCGCCATCATCTCCTTGGCACAAAGCCATCATGCAACAAATACCATCCTGGTGCATTTTACCATCACAATCTTCCTCCATCTTTATCTCTCTTACATTTTCAGGTACAACATCTAAGCCACTATCTTGGCAAGCAACTATGTGGCTCCACTATGATCAACATGCATGATGGAAACTCTCTTTTGATGATTCATTTTTGTATGGCATAAGAATGGAGCCGGCCATATTTGTGCATGTCAACTTTGGCCATCAATTCCTCTCTCTCTACTTTACTCCACCTTGGGAAGCCTCTCACTCTTTGTCCCTTCCCAATGCCACAAATAAATTTAGCTTGGGTCAAATATCTCTTCCCCAAGCCAGCCACCTATCTCCACCAATCAAAGAAGGAGGCAGCCACCCCTCTCCCTCTATAAAAGGGGCTTGGCCGGCCACCTCCTCCCCTTTGGCTTCATTTCCTTCACTCTCCACTCCCTCACACTCTCCTCCTTGCCCTCCACCACGAAATGCTGCTGCACCTTGCTCCCATGGACGGCCATGGCCATGGAAACCTCTCCAAGATGCAACTCCCTCCTCCCTCAAGCTCCCCCTCACCATGAGAGCATCCCTCTCACTCTCTTCTCCCCTAACCCTAGATGAATCCAGCCCTATTTCTCCTTTCTCGTCTCACAAGATTGGATCTTGATGCAGGTGCATGTTGGTCCAAGCATGGAGAAGGTTGAGCTATCCTCAGATCTGAAGTTCTTGAGCAAAGTTCGTCAAAATCCCTGCAGTAATTTCTGCTACCTTGCTGTTTTAGATTCGGGTACGAACTTGTAAAATCCTCCAAATCTCGTGTGTAGATCCAAATCAAGTGATTCAAAGTTCCACAGATAGGTATTGAAAAGATCTACAACTTGGCATTGGTCTCATCCTCAAATTCGTTACGGATTTTTGCATGGTAAATAAAGTTCTGTAAACATGCAGAATCACTGTTTGTTAGATTTATCCCGTTTTACAAAACCTTTTTGAGCAAACTCAACTGTGGGTGAAAGCCCTCTTCTGTGCCTTCATTTTGGCGTTGGTTTCATATCGAATGACCTCCTGAAACTGAAATGGTTCACAGATCAAGATCTGGTCAGATCTGAATTTGTCGAATTAAACCAGGAGCTTGGTAACGAATTTTTGAATGAAACCAATTGGATATGAACCACCTATTCAATACCTTTCAGATGCAGCTGACCTCATATTTTTATGATTTATTTACGATTTGTGGTGAATTAAACTTGTTTTGTGTGTTCTGCAGACATGGCTGTTAGCTTTTAAATCACCAAAAATCCATATTTGAACCTAATGGAGTGATTCCAATTCTGTAGGATTACTGAATGTTTTCTTAATCATATCAAACAAGTTTCAAACCTTTATCTGTTCTGCAACTCCATAATTAAAGCAAATGGTGAAAACATGTAGTAACCTTGTCAATCTATTTGTGAGAGTTTCAGAAACAATTTGAACCCAAATCCAATTGTGTATGCATCTCTGTTTAATTACCTTTCAAATGCAAGTGGCCTCATAATTTTAGGATTTTCTACGATTTATGGCTTACATATCTTGTTTTCTGTACAGTTAGATTCAAAGAAATTCCTAAAATTGTAGGTTTAATATTTTTGGGTGATTCTAATTGGGTTAGTCTTGTATTAGTACTGGCTATCTAGGAAAAATATTATTAGTCTCTGTTCATACATATTTGTTGCTGTTAGTAATGTTTATGTGTGACATGCATTGTTGAATCAAAACTTTTCGGTTTATTTAAAACCCTTGACCAACTCTTTTTAGTAGAGATGGGCAACCTTTGTTTTATGCTTGCAAAATAAAACCTCTGCAACTTAACTTTAGCTCTTTTGTTTTGCTTAAGTTTCCAAATGATGTGGAATATGGTTTGCTTCCTATTTTGGATGTAGTGTTATGTGAACAAATTAAATTAGGAAGATTGTTTTCTACTTTTCCAAAAAAGTTTGAAAATGTTTTGTGAATGTTTGTGATGCCAAACTAATGCACTTGTCCTCTTTATGATGTTATCTACCATGGGATAATTGGTTTATACCATGGTGATACCTAGAGAGGCAATTGCTAAGTCGTGGCACTCTCATACCTTTACTAGGTAAATAAATGGGGTTTTCTAAATTAAAAATCTTAAAGTTGTTTTGTGGTATCTATAGGTCCTTAATATGTTATACCTTGGCTGCATGATTAGTTGTTGATTGTTGAATGTTGTCTTATTGATGCAATGTGATTGATTGTGTTCCTTTTATATTTTCCGGCGATAGATGCGAACAATTCCGGGGAAGAAGAAGAAGTGGAATCGGACGAGGATTTTATTTATATATGTTGTTGGAATTCTTATATTGATAAAGTTGAAGAAGTACAGGGAAAAATAAGCCAAGGCAAGCCATCTTTGAACTCTATTTGATGCCGAGTTGGATGTCATTTGTTGATGTCCCGAAGCATCTTATTTCCATGTGTGTTGCTCTCTCTATATTTGTTGTCTATGTATGGTGTAATTGGGGTACTCCCTTGTGGTGTTGTCCCACCCTTGCTCACATGTTGGAGGGATGCATGGCAGCATGGCCGTGTTGTTCCCTTTGGTCTTCGTGTATGCTCAACATGGGCATATCTTATTTCCAAGATAAAAGTTTGCTTCACGTCCACCACTTTGATGATGTCTAGAGGTATCAAAGTCATGAACCTTGGTGTAATTCTCAACTTGAGAGAAGTATGCCGTGTACCCTTGTGAATGTTGGTTGGGTAGTGAACTTCCACCATCCAAGTTGTATCGTAGTTCCACAAATCTGAAAGTTTGACCCACCCTATGTTATCTTTATACATGCTTACCTTAAGCAAGTATAATTCCATTTGATCCACTCACACCTACTCCTCATGGCGTGATGATCCTCATCTCGGCCATGTTGTGTATTAGTTCCCTCTCATGAAACTATAGGTTGGGAACCCCTCAAGGTTTACCTTGTTGTAAATGTTTATGAAAACCTTGGGTGAGTTAACCCAAGTGTATGGTTTATGAAAGCAAAGGATCTTGATAAAGATGTTTGGGAAAGTGGTGTATGGAGGTTGGTTGAGCAACCGTGGTGTTGTGGGAAAAAGGAAATGGTTTCTAAAAAGGAGCACTGCGTATAAGTGTTCGCCGTCCCAACTTTTATTCGCGCAACCACATTATCCAAAGTGGGCACGGGCTTAGTCCGTAGTCGGTTGAAATTGGCATAAGCACCCTTCACAACTTTCTAGGGAGGGTCACGATGACCTCCGACGCCGGGTTGCGCTCTTGAGGAGGCAATACACCGTAGTTGTCTATAGCCGGACGATTACCGAGGGTCTTCTCGTCGTGGCGCCGGAGATACACTCAAAAGGAGGTATGCTCGCCGGGGTGCCGGGAAGGGGTAAGCCCGCAGGGAAGGACGTGTGCCAAGGGATACGGGCGAAAGACTATGACTGGTTATCCGAGACTCGCATATTTTCGTATGACGATCCGGGGATGATCCCGGCGGATTTATCAGTTCTTGTGGGGAAAGTGCGCAAACTCGCGAGAGTCAAATCTATTCGAATAGCCGCGTCCGCGGTCATGGACAAGTTGAAATGGCCATACTTAACCGGGGCTTGTGTTTTGTTTTTGAACAAATGATTTGCAAAGGAAGTGTTGTGTTTATGTGTACCGGAAGGGTACGGAAAAAGGGCGTGTGTTGACCATATGGAGATGGTCGTGGAAAAATGAAGGCTAAGTGGGGAACTCTTTCCTAAATGTTTCTTGAAGAGGAACTCTTCTTTAACAAAGATATAGAGATGTCATAAGTATCTTTTGAAGTATCTTCTTCAATAAAGATATAGGTATGTCATAGGAATCCTCTAGCATTTCCATCAACTGAGATGGACTTATGCTACCTCATCTCCAATAAAAGTATAGATATGTCATAGAACTTCCTAAGCGTCCCCATCAATTGAGATAGCGGCATGCTATGTCCACAAGAGAAACTGAAGCTCTTGTGCATGCTATATCCATGAGAGAAACTATGTCTCTTCCACATGCTATATCCACAAGAGAAACTGATTCTCTTCCCCCTGCTATTTCCACTAGTGAAATTAGCTCTTCCCTCTTGTCATCGTAGATTAGCACTTGTTATCTTGCACTCTTGCAAAGTACCTTTCTTGATGGTTTGCGAGTACAATTCCAAATGTACTCACGGCTTTGTCCCTGGCTATTTACTTGGCCAGACTTGGAGGAACACGACGGATGAAGAAGGAGTTGACGACGTCTATGCGAGCTAGGAACGTCTTCCCGGTCGGTTGCTCGTAGGGTTATGGCGGATGACTTGGGTACTCGCTGCTGCTGAAGTGATGATGCTGCTCGATGTTTAGTTAGGCCCTTCGAGGCTATTATGTAAGTATTGGTCAATGTGACCATGTTGTAATTTTCTTATTCCGCTTTGTAATGGATGGTGTAATTTGATATCGGTTCGGTTATGTGTTCACGACGCACCGATCATGGGATCGTGAACTGTATACATAACGGGAATTTCGGACAGCTAGTCCGGGGTCCCCACAGAGCTGGTATCAGAGCTATCCTGACTGTAGGAGACCTTAGTTAGCATGGACGTTAGTTAGGAAACAAGTACTTGGACAAAACTATTTACGAAACAAATTCTTTCTTTAGTCGGAAGCATAGCTTCTACTCTTCTTATTTCCTCAAAACTTCTAAATTCTTATCTCTCCGCTTTACAAAAAGGTTTGAAATTTTTTTACTCAATTGTCTCATCCAATTCAAACTTACATATTGGACGATGTCCCCAACTCAGACCGGAGACTCGAAGTCGAAGATGGATCAACTTTTTATGAAGTCTCACGTATCTCCAACGACAACTATTGAAGATCGGACGCCGACTTAGCCCTGCACATGTAGGGACGATAACATCATATCTTTGGTTTTCACCAAAGTATGTCAAAGATCTACCTTGTTCCTCCATGGACTTGCACTTTTTGCAGTCGTCAGGGATCAAGTCCTCAGTTTCTTGACTAGTAATTTTTAGGCCAGCCACGAGAAGATATCGACTTCGGGAGCACCTCAACAGCTACCTCTACGAAGACCACATGTTTCCGGGATGTCGAGACAAGAAGTTCTACACAGTTTTCTCCTCCGCCTCAACATCAATGACTCAACACCCGGCCCCTTCACTACCAACTACTACAAGGATCCAAGTTGAAGCTGATGCTGACGATATGAAGATGTCGACATATGTGACCAGCCCCAAACCAATAGGATGGATAGGACAAACTCAATCGCTTTGATTGAGATAAACCCGCGCATTAGGAATTTCTGGGTACTTAGAGTACCATGTCTGGTTTGATGATTGCTTGTAGTTCCCTAGTGTGCTGCCTTGAGTGTTTGTATCTGTTTGTTGTGTGCATGTATGTCTTGCTATTTAGACGTTCCCGCCCTTTTTAATTGTTTGAAATTTGTAAAATAGAAATTAAAAATGGAAATCTGCCAGTGTACTGTTTTGCTAATAAAAATAGTTTGGTAGCTCCGATTGATGTGATTCCAATTGCACTAGAACCAGTATGAAATTATCTTTCAGATGCCACTGACCTTGTATTTTTAGGATTTTTGTGCGATTTTTAATAAATAAAACTTGATCACTGTTTCTGGTTAGTATATTGAGTCTCAAAAATTGAAAAATAAATATTTTTGAATGATCCCAATTGTGTTGATCTTGCTTTGTTAATGTGCATCTAGGAAAAAAAATACCAGTAGCCTCTGTTAGTGGTATTTTGACTCTGGTTATGGTTGTATGGGTGTCACATGCCATGATAGGATTAAAGTTTGCCTCGCCGATGTATTGCTAACTGCTAATTAGTTGGGTAGATTAACGAAAAACTCTAACTCTAAACCTGTTAGCGGTTGCTTTTCAACCGTCAGGGAAACTAACTCAGACCACTATCTACGCCGACTGCTTTCAAGGTCATCTGAAGCATCTCTACTACGCCAACAAAGCAAAAGCCAATACCTTCAAGATCCGCTGAAGCATCTCCACTTCATCAAGAAAGCAGAAGCCCCTACCTTCAAGAGTGACTGCACCTCTACCAGAAGACTTACTAACTTGGTCTAACCTTGGTATATAATCGCGCTAACCGCGAGGATATCTTCTTGAAACCACCCCCTAACACACCGCCTAACCCGTTGAGTGAGCAATAGCGTCAAAGCCGAGCTACATCACATGGTTCATCTGGTCCTCATCAAGTGAAGACTCCTGAAGATACCTCAAGAACTCAAGACTAGGTGCAACTTACCCGCTCACCAACTGTTGTAAGTCAGCACCAACCCGCAAGCTGAAGATTGTCTTCGACGCCCTCTGTTGTGGCTTCATATGGATACCAACCAGGCCTTTCTTCAACTTACTAACTCAACGCGCGTCCTCTATGGTTTAGTTAACACCGTGAGTGCCTCTTGAAGTTGTGGTCTGCACGTCGCCCCCGAAGACTCTTCAACTGAACAAGGAAGATCGATGACTTCTTCAGAAGCCCCCGACAGGACCGCAAGGCAGAAGCTCTAAGTTTTTCCGAAAGCCGATGAAAAATCTTAAGGGTGGAAGACTTCGTCTTCCACTAAAAGTTGGAGCTAACCCTCAAATTTTAAACCTTTCTAACACACCGTTGGAAACGTGGGATGCACTAACCCCTCTCGAAACTGTGGACTACACAACGCCCTCGGAAGATGATGATTCAAGACGAGAGATCAATGGCTTCTCCAAGAAACGCCCGACAAGACTCCGTGGCCGAAGCTTAGAGTTTACAAAGCCCGTTGAACAATTTTAAGGGTGGAAGACTTCGTCTTCCACTAAATTTAAGCTAACTCTAAAAAGTTTTCAACCCCGCTAAGGCACCATTGGAGTGCACTAAATTTTCTGAGTCGTGAGCTCCACTAAGGTCGTTAAGAAGCTACAGATCCAACATCTGCACAGCGTAGTCAACCTCTTCATGAAGCTCGCCATCGGCAAGAATCTATCAAGTCTGATAGAAGATGAAGCAACGACCTTCTCTACAACGGCATATCTTCAGAAAAATGGAGTCTAACTTTCGTTAAGCTTTACAACCCCTCTAGTTCTGCGCTCAGTAATCTCGGGACGAGATTATTTTAAGGGTGGAAGAGTCTGTAACGCCCCACTTTTGCAATCTTGTTTAATTGTCCTTATTGCAAAAATTCGAGGGAACAAAAACTTTTTCTTTAGACTAATTAAGATGAATTGCCTTGATCTGTTTGTTAAGATGAATTGCTTTGATCTGTTGGTAGATGTATTGTCTTGTTTTGCTTGTTGAGTTTTGTCTTGAGTACCTCAAAGAACAACACCTCTAGTGGTCAGACATACAACTCACCTAACAAAACACATGTGTGGCTTAGGAAGAATTGTTTTCCTTTTTACTACATCAAACCTCTCTCCTGATGACAACATGAGTGTGCCATCTTGATTTTCCTCTTTGTGGTACAAGATAGCTCAATCATCCTTAATTCAAAACTTGGGATCATCTACCCCTAGCTACATCCCTCTCTTATACTCACTCATCCTTGTTGGTTTTGAGGCCATGTCGACCATCTGTGTTGACAGGCTTATAATGTCCAGACTTTGGCAATTGATCCTTAAGCACTCACAACTGTTATTGTTGACTTCAATGCATGGATCTCATCTATGCAACACCCTCTTCAACTTCCACGTCTTGCATGTCCCATTCTACTCTTGCAACTCTTATACTCCATTGATCTCGTACCCTATCAAATGTTTAACCTCAAGATCACTTTCTGCACTTTTACCTCTTGTTTCTATTCAAAGTTAAATCTTCACAAAACCAAGAGTGGGAATGATGGGTGCATTTTGTAGCCACCATCTACCCTTGAGAACACTCCTCCCTAAATTAGTTTTTCCTCCTCAAAAACCCTATTGTTTTCCTTCTCTAGTTTTGATCACAAAACTACTTCTAGTTTTATAAATCTTTTCAAGATATTTCTGCAAAGAAAACAAGGAACTGAAATGGGTTTTGTTTTTCATCCTATTTCTACCAAGTACTGATTTCTAAAACATTATTTTCTATCTTGCCTTCTTTTTAACAAAAGACTTGTTTATGATACCTATACCATTTCTTGTCTACTTTAAATTTGAGAAAACACTACTTCACTTGAGAAAGTAAGTAGAACATTTTGAACTCCTATGTTCCAACTAGTTCTCTCAACATTTTCAAATCCATTCCACTTGAGTTCATTCCCAATTGTCCCTAGACAACCGAGGTGTTTCAAATACTTTTCAAATAAGTTCTATTTCAAATGACAACTCTTGCACATCTTGTGTACATCTCTGATCTACCCCATAATGTTCCTTCATCCTCCAATTCTTGATCAAGTAGATGATCTCTTGATACTTTCTATTGGACTTCCATCAACTAAACCCTAGACTCAGAGAGTATTTCAAACCACTCCAAATTGACCTCTTATTTGAAGAGCAACTTATAGTCCATCATACGCATCTCAATCCTCTATTCTTTTCCATCATCACCTTGACCTCATGAATTGATGATTTATGTCATTATATTCAGCCTTGTGAGTATATGAATCACTCACCATCTCTCTTAGCCTTGCTCAACCATTGTCTAAACTACCATCATCGCCATCATCTCCTTGGCACAAAGCCATCATGCAACAAATACCATCCTGGTGCGTTTTACCATCACAATCTTCCTCCATCTTTATCTCTCTTACATTTTCAGGTACAACATCTAAGCCACTATCTTGGCAAGCAACTATGTGGCTCCACTATGATCAACATGCATGATGGAAACTCTCTTTTGATGATTCATTTTTGCATGGCATAAGAATGGAGCTGGCCATATTTGTGCATGTCAACTTTGGCCATCAATTCCTCTCTCTCTACTTTACTCCACCTTGGGAAGCCTCTCACTCTTTGTCCCTTCCCAATGCCACAAATAAATTCAGCTTGGGTCAAATATCTCTTCCCCAAGCCAGCCACCCATCTCCACCAATCAAAGAAGGAGGCAGCCACCCCTCTCCCTCTATAAAAGGGGCTTGGCCGGCCACCTCCTCCCCTTTGGCTTCATTTCCTTCACTCTCCACTCCCTCACACTCT
This sequence comes from Lolium rigidum, assembly GCF_022539505.1. Lineage (NCBI taxonomy): Eukaryota > Viridiplantae > Streptophyta > Magnoliopsida > Poales > Poaceae > Lolium > Lolium rigidum. The sequence continues at coordinate 76,833,587 of NC_061514.1, read as the reverse complement.
CCTCCTGCCCTCCACCACGAAATGCTGCTGCCCCTTGCTCCCATGGACGGCCATGGCCATGGAAACCTCTCCAAGATGCAACTCCCTCCTCCCTCAAGCTCCCCCTCACCATGAGAGCATCCCTCTCACTCTCTTCTCCCCTAACCCTAGATGAATCCAGCCCTATTTCTCCTTTCTCCTCTCACAAGATTGGATCTTGATGCAGGTGCATGTTGGTCCAAGCATGGAGAAGGTTGAGCTATCCTCAGATCTGAAGTTCTTGAGCAAAGTTCGTCAAAATCCCTGCAGTAATTTCTGCTACCTTGCTGTTTCAGATTCTGGTACGAACTTGTAAAATCCTCCAAATCTCGTGTGCAGATCCAAATCGAGTGATTCAAAGTTCCACAGATAGGTATTGAAAAGATCTACAACTTGGCGTTGGTCTCATCCTCAAATTCGTTACGGATTTTTGCATGGTAAATAAAGTTCTGTAAACATGCAGAATCACTGTTTGTTAGATTTATCCCGTTTTACAAAACCTTTTTGAGCAAACTCAACTGTGGGTGAAAGCCCTCTTCTGTGCCTTCATTTTGGCGTTGGTTTCATATCGAATGACCTCCTGAAACTGAAATGGTTCACAGATCAAGATCTGGTCAGATCTGAATTTGTCGAATTAAACCAGGAGCTTGGTAACGAATTTTTGAATGAAACCAATTGGATATGAACCACCTATTCAATACCTTTCAGATGCAGCTGACCTCATATTTTTATGATTTATTTACGATTTGTGGTGAATTAAACTTGTTTTGTGTGTTCTGCAGACATGGCTGTTAACTTTTAAATCACCAAAAATCCATATTTGAACCTAATGGAGTGATTCCAATTCTGTAGGATTACTGAATGTTTTCTTAATCATCTCAAACAATTTTCAAACCTTTATCTGTTCTGCAACTCCATAATTAAAGCGAATGGTGAAAACATGTAGTAACCTTGTCAATCTATTTGTGAGAGTTTGAGAAACAATTTGAACCCAAATCCAATTGCGTATGCATCTCTGTTTAATTACCTTTCAAATGCAAGTGGCCTCATATTTTTAGGATTTTTCTACGATTTATGGCTTACAGATCTTGTTTTCTGTACAGTCAGATTCAAAGAAATTCCTAAAATTGTAGGTTTAATATTTTTGGGTGATTCCAATTGGGTTAGTCTTGTATTAGTACTGGCTATCTAGGAAAAATATTATTAGTCTCTGTTCATACATATTTGTTGCTGTTAGTAATGTTTATGTGTGACATGCATTGTTGAATCAAAACTTTTCGGTTTATTTAAAACCCTTGACCAACTCTTTTTAGTAGAGATGGGCAACCTTTGTTTTATGCTTGCAAAACAAAACCTCTGCAACTTAACTTTAGCTCTTTTGTTTTGCTTAAGTTTCCAAATGATGTGGAATATGGTTTGCTTCCTATTTTGGATGTAGTGTTATGTGAACAAATTAAATTAGGAAGATTGTTTTCTACTTTTCCAAAAAAGTTTGAAAATGTTTTGTGAATGTTTGTGATGCCAAACTAATGCACTTGTCCTCTTTATGATGTTATCTACCAGGGGATAATTGGTTTATACCATGGTGATACCTAGAGAGGCAATTGCTAAGTCGTGGCACTCTCATACCTTTACTAGGTAAATAAATGGGGTTTTCTAAATTAAAAATCTTAAAGTTGTTTTGTGGTATCTATAGGTCCTTAGTATGTTATACCTTGGCTGCATGATTAGTTGTTGATTGTTGAATGTTGTCTTGTTGATGCAATGTGATTGATTGTGTTCCTTTTATATTTTCCGGCGATAGATGCAAACAATTCCGGGGAAGAAGAAGAAGTGGAATCGGACGAGGATTTTATTTATATATGTTGTTGGAATTCTTATATTGATAAAGTTGAAGAAGTACAGGGACAAATAAGCCAAGGCAAGCCATCTTTGAACTCTATTTGATGCCGAGTTGGATGTCATTTGTTGATGTCCCGAAGCATCTTATTTCCATGTGTGTTGCTCTCTCTATATTTGTTGTCTATGTATGGTGTAATTGGGGTACTCCCTTGTGGTGTTGTCCCACCCTTGCTCACATGTTGGAGGGATGCATGGCAGCATGGCCGTGTTGTTCCCTTTGGTCTTCGTGTATGCTCAACATGGGCATATCTTATTTCCAAGATAAAAGTTTGCTTCACGTCCACCACTTTGATGATGTCTAGAGGTATCAAAGTCATGAACCTTGGTGTAATTCTCAACTTGAGAGAAGTATGCCGTGTACCCTTGTGAATGTTGGTTGGGTAGTGAACTTCCACCATCCAAGTTGTATCGTAGTTCCACAAATCTGAAAGTTTGACCCACCCTATGTTATCTTTATACATGCTTACCTTAAGCAAGTATAATTCCATTTGATCCACTCACACCTACTCCTCATGGCGTGATGATCCTCATCTCGGCCATGTTGTGTATTAGTTCCCTCTCATGAAACTATAGGTTGGGAACCCCTCAAGGTTTACCTTGTTGTAAATGTTTATGAAAACCTTGGGTGAGTTAACCCAAGTGTATGGTTTATGAAAGCAAAGGATCTTGATAAAGATGTTTGGGAAAGTGGTGTATGGAGGTTGGTTGAGCAACCGTGGTGTTGTGGGAAAAAGGAAATGGTTTCTAAAAAGGAGCACTGCGTATAAGTGTTCGCCGTCCCAACTTTTATTCGCGCAACCACATTATCCAAAGTGGGCACGGGCTTAGTCCGTAGTCTGTTGAAATTGGCATGAGCACCCTTCACAACTTTCTAGAGAGGGTCACGAGGACCTCCGACGCCGGGTTGCGCTCTTGAGGAGGCAATACACTGTAGTTGTCTATAGCCGGACGATTACTGAGGGTCTTCTGTCGTGGCGCCGGAGATACGCTCAAAAGGAGGTATGCTGCCGGGGTGCCGGGAAGGGGTAAGCCCGCAGGGAAGGACGTGTGCCAAGGGATACGGGCGAAAGACTATGACTGGTTATCCGAGACTCGCATATTTTCGTATGACGATCCGGGGATGATCCCGGCGGATTTATCAGTTCTTGTGGGGAAAGTGCGCAAACTCTGCAGAGTCAAATCTATTCGAATAGCCGCATCCGCGGTCATGGACAAGTTGAAATGGCCATACTTAACCGGGGCTTGTGTTTTGTTTTTGAACAAATGATTTGCAAAGGAAGTGTTGTGTTTATGTGTACCGGAAGGGTACGGAAAAAGGGCGTGTGTTGACCATATGGAGATGGTCTTGGAAAAATGAAGGCTAAGTGGGGAACTCTTTCCTAAATGTTTCTTGAGGAGGAACTCTTCTTTAACAAAGATATAGAGATGTCATAAGTATCTTTTGAAGTATCTTCTTCAATAAAGATATAGGTATGTCATAGGAATCCTCTAGCATTTCCATCAACTGAGATGGACTTATGCTACCTCATCTCCAATAAAAGTATAGATATGTCATAGAACTTCCTAAGCGTCCCCATCAATTGAGATAGCGGCATGCTATGTCCACAAGAGAAACTGAAGCTCTTGTGCATGCTATATCCATGAGAGAAACTATGTCTCTTCCACATGCTTTATCCACAAGAGAAACTGATTCTCTTCCCCCCTGCTTTTTCCACTAGTGAAATTAGCTCTTCCCTCTTGTCATCTTAGATTAGCACTTGTTATCTTGCACTCTTGCAAAGTACCTTTCTTGATGGTTTGCGAGTACAATTCCAAATGTACTCACGGCTTTGTCCCTGGCTATTTACTTGGCCAGACTTGGAGGAACACGACGGATGAAGAAGGAGTTGACGATGTCTATGCGAGCTAGGAACGTCTTCCCGCCAGCTGCTCGTAGGGTTATGGCGGATGACTTCGGCATCGCGTCTGCCGAAGTGATGATGCTCGCTCGATGTTTAGTTAGGCCCTTCGAGGCTATTATGTAAGTATTGGTCAATGTGACCATGTTGTAGTTTTCTTATTCCACTTTGTAATGGATGGTGTAATTTGATATCAGTTCGGTTATGTGTTCACGACGCACTGATCATGGGATCGTGAACTGTATACATAACAGGGAATTTCGGATAGCTAGTCCGGGGTCCCCACAGAGCTGGTATCAGAGCTATCCTGACTGTAGGAGACCTTAGTTAGCATGGACGTTAGTTAGGAAACAAGTACTTGGACAAAACTATTTACGAAACAAATTCTTTCTTTAGTCAGAAGCATAGCTTCTACTCTTCTTATTTCCTCAAAACTTCTAAATTCTTATCTCTCCGCTTTACAAAAAGGTTTGAAAAATTTTTACTCAATTGTCTCATCCAATTCAAACTTACATATTGGACGATGTCCCCAACTCAGACCGGAGACTCGAAGTCGAAGATGGATCAACTTTTTATGAAGTCTCACGTATCTCCAACGACAACTATTGAAGATCGGACGCCGACTTAGCCCTGCACATGTAGGGACGATAACATCATATCTTTGGTTTTCACCAAAGTATGTCAAAGATCTACCGTGTTCCTCCATGGACTTGCACTTTTTGCAGTCGTCAGGGATCAAGTCCTCAGTTTCTTGACTAGTAATTTTTAGGCCAGCCACGAGAAGATATCGACTTCGGGAGCACCTCAACAGCTACCTCTACGAAGACCACATGTTTCCGGGATGTCGAGACAAGAAGTTCTACACAGTTTTCTCCTCCGCCTCAACATCAATGACTCAACACCCGGCCCCTTCACTACCAACTGCTACAAGGATCCAAGTTGAAGCTGATGCTGACGATATGAAGATGTCGACATATGTGACCAGCCCCAAACCAATAGGATGGATAGGACAAACTCAATCACTTTGATTGAGATAAACTCGAGCATTAGAAATTTCTGGGTACTTAGAGTACCATGTCTGGTTTGATGATTGCTTGTAGTTCCCTAGTGTGCTGCCTTGAGTGTTTGTATCTGTTTGTTGTGTGCATGTATGTCTTGCTATTTAGACGTTCCCGCCCTTTTTAATTGTTTGAAATTTGTAAAACAGAAATTAAAAATGGAAATCTGCCAGTGTACTGTTTTGCTAATAAAAATAGTTTGGTAGCTCCGATTGATGTGATTCCAATTGCACTAGAACCAGTATGAAATTATCTTTCAGATGCCACTGACCTTGTATTTTTAGGATTTTTGTGCGATTTTTAATAAATAAAACTTGATCACTGTTTCTGGTTAGTATTTTGAGTCTCAAAAATTGAAAAATAAATATTTTTGAATGATCCCAATTGTGTTGATCTTGCTTTGTTAATGTGCATCTAGGAAAAAATACCAGTAGCCTCTGTTAGTGGTATTTTGACTCTGGTTATGGTTGTATGGGTGTCACATGCCATGATAGGATTAAAGTTTGCCTCGCCGATGTATTGCTAACTGCTAATTAGTTGGGTAGATTAACGAAAAACTCTAACTCTAAACCCGTTAGCGGATGCTTTTCAACCGTCAGGGAAACTAACTCAGACCACTATCTACGCCGACTGCTTTCAAGGTCATCTGAAGCATCTCTACTACGCCAACAAAGCAAAAGCCAATACCTTCAAGATCCGTCGAAGCATCTCCACTTCATCAAGAAAGCGAAGCCCCTACCTTCAAGAGTGACTCGCACCTCTACCGGAAGACTTACTAACTTGGTCTAACCTTGGTATATAATCGCGCTAACCGCGAGGATATCTTCTTGAAACCACCCCTAACACACCGCCTAACCCGTTGAGTGAGCAATAGCGTCAAAGCCGAGCTACATCACATGGTTCATCTGGTCCTCGTCAAGTGAAGACTCCTGAAGATACCTCAAGAACTCAAGACTAGGTGCAACTTACCCGCTCACCAACTATTGTAAGTTAGCACCAACCCGCAAGCTGAAGATTGTCTTCGACGCCCTCTGTTGTGGCTTCATATGGATACCAACCAGGCCTTTCTTCAACTTACTAACTCAACGCGCGTCCTCTATGGTTTAGTTAACACCGTGAGTGCCTCTTGAAGTTGTGGTCTGCACGTCGCCCCCGAAGACTCTTCAACTGAACAAGGAAGATCGACGACTTCTTCAGAAGCCCCCGACAGGACCGCAAGGCAGAAGCTCTAAGTTTTTCCGAAAGCCGATGAAAAATCTTAAGGGTGGAAGACTTCGTCTTCCACTAAAAGTTGGAGCTAACCCTCAAATTTTAAACCTTTCTAACACACCGTTGGAACGTGGGATGCACTAACCCCTCTCGAAACTGTGGACTACACAACGCCCTCGGAAGATGATGATTCAAGATGAGAGATCAATGGCTTCTCCAAGAAACGCCCGACAAGACTCCGTGGCCGAAGCTTAGAGTTTACAAAGCCCGTTGAACAATTTTAAGGGTGGAAGACTTCGTCTTCCACTAAATTTAAGCTAACTCTAAAAAGTTTTCAACCCCGCTAAGGCACCATTGGAGTGCACTAAATTTTCTGAGTCGTGAGCTCCACTAAGGTCGTTAAGAAGCTACAGATCCAACATCTGCACAGCGTAGTCAACCTCTTCATGAAGCTCGCCATCGGCAAGAATCTATCAAGTCTGATAGAAGATGAAGCAACGACCTTCTCTACAACGGCATATCTACAGAAAAATGGAGTCTAACTTTCGTTAAGCTTTACAACCCCTCTAGTTCTGCGCTCGATAATCTCGGGACGAGATTATTTTAAGGGTGGAAGAGTCTGTAACGCCCCACTTTTGCAATCTTGTTTAATTGTCCTTATTGCAAAAATTCGGGGGAACAAAAACTTTTTCTTTAGACTAATTAAGATGAATTGCCTTGATCTGTTTGTTAAGATGAATTGCTTTGATCTGTTGGTAGATGTATTGTCTTGTTTTGCTTGTTGAGTTTTGTCTTGAGTACCTCAAAGAACAACACCTCTAGTGGTCAGACATACAACTCACCTAACAAAACACATGTGTGGCTTAGGAAGAATTGTTTTCCTTTTTACTACATCAAACCTCTCTCCTGATGACAACATGAGTGTGCCATCTTGATTTTCCTCTTTGTGGTACAAGATAGCTCAATCATCCTTAATTCAAAACTTGGGATCATCTACCCCTAGCTACATCCCTCTCCTATACTCACTCATCCTTGTTGGTTTTGAGGCCATGTCGACCATCTGTGTTGACGGGCTTATAATGTCCGAGACTTTGGCAATTGATCCTTAAGCACTCACAACTGTTATTGTTGACTTCAATGCATGGATCTCATCTATGCAACACCCTCTTCAACTTCCACGTCTTGCATGTCCCATTCTACTCTTGCAACTCTTATACTCCATTGATCTTGTACCCTATCAAATGTTTAACCTCAAGATCACTTTCTGCACTTTTACCTCTTGTTTCTATTCAAAGTTAAATCTTCACAAAACCAAGAGTGGGAATGATGGGTGCATTTTGTAGCCACCATCTACCCTTGAGAACACTCCTCCCTAAATTAGTTTTTCCTCCTCAAAAACCCTATTGTTTTCCTTCTCTAGTTTTGATCACAAAACTACTTCTAGTTTTATAAATCTTTTCAAGATATTTCTGCAAAGAAAACAAGGAACTGAAATGGGTTTTGTTTTTCATCCTATTTCTACCAAGTACTGATTTCTAAAACATTATTTTCTATCTTGCCTTCTTTTTAACAAAAGACTTGTTTAAGGTACCTATACCATTTCTTGTCTACTTTAAATTTGAGAAAACACTACTTCACTTGAGAAAGTAAGTAGAACATTTTGAACTCCTATGTTCCAACTAGTTCTCTCAACATTTTCAAATCCATTCCACTTGAGTTCATTCCCAATTGTCCCTAGACAACCGAGGTGTTTCAAATACTTTTCAAATAAGTTCTATTTCAAATGACAACTCTTGCACATCTTGTGTACATCTCCGATCTACCCCATAATGTTCCTTCATCCTCCAATTCTTGATCAAGTAGATGATCTCTTGATACTTTCTATTGGACTTCCATCAACTAAACCCTAGACTCGGAGAGTATTTCAAACCACTCCAAATTGACCTCTTATTTGAAGAGCAACTTATAGTCCATCATACGCATCTCAATCCTCTATTCTTTTCCATCATCACCTTGACCTCATGAATTGATGATTTATGTCATTATATTCAGCCTTGTGAGTATATGAATCACTCACCATCTCTCTTAGCCTTGCTCAACCATTGTCTAAACTACCATCATCGCCATCATCTCCTTGGCACAAAGCCATCATGCAACAAATACCATCCTGGTGCATTTTACCATCACAATCTTCCTCCATCTTTATCTCTCTTACATTTTCAGGTACAACATCTAAGCCACTATCTTGGCAAGCAACTATGTGGCTCCACTATGATCAACATGCATGATGGAAACTCTCTTTTGATGATTCATTTTTGCATGGCATAAGAATGGAGCTGGCCATATTTGTGCATGTCAACTTTGGCCATCAATTCCTCTCTCTCTACTTTACTCCACCTTGGGAAGCCTCTCACTCTTTGTCCCTTCCCAATGCCACAAATAAATTCAGCTTGGGTCAAATATCTCTTCCCCAAGCCAGCCACCCATCTCCACCAATCAAAGAAGGAGGCAGCCACCCCTCTCCCTCTATAAAAGGGGCTTGGCCGGCCACCTCCTCCCCTTTGGCTTCATTTCCTTCACTCTCCACTCCCTCACACTCTCCTCCTGCCCTCCACCACGAAATGCTGCTGCCCCTTGCTCCCATGGACGGCCATGGCCATGGAAACCTCTCCAAGATGCAACTCCCTCCTCCCTCAAGCTCCCCCTCACCATGAGAGCATCCCTCTCACTCTCTTCTCCCCTAACCCTAGATGAATCCAGCCCTATTTCTCCTTTCTCCTCTCACAAGATTGGATCTTGATGCAGGTGCATGTTGGTCCAAGCATGGAGAAGGTTGAGCTATCCTCAGATCTGAAGTTCTTGAGCAAAGTTCGTGAAAATCCCCGCAGTAATTTCGCTACCTTGTTCGTTTCGGATTCGCAGTACGAACTTGTAAAATCCTCCAAATCTCGTGTGCAGATCCAAATCGAGTGATTCAAAGTTCCACGGATAGGTATTGACAAGATCTACAACTTGGCGTTGGTCTCATCCTCAAATTCGTTACGGATTTTTGCATGGTAAATAAAGTTCTGTAAACATGCAGAATCACTGTTTGTTAGATTTATCCCGTTTTACAAAACCTTTTTGAGCAAACTCAACTGTGTGTGAAAGCCCTCTTCTGTGCCTTCATTTTGGCGTTGGTTTCATATCGAATGACCTCCTGAAACTGAAATGGTTCACAGATCAAGATCTGGTCAGATCTGAATTTGTCGAATTAAACCAGGAGCTTGGTAACGAATTGTTGAATGAAACCAATTGGATATGAACCACCTATTCAATACCTTTCAGATGCAGCTGACCTCATATTTTTATGATTTATTTACGATTTGTGGTGAATTAAACTTGTTTTGTGTGTTCTGCGAGACATGGTACGTTAGCTTTTAAATCACCAAAAATCCATATTTGAACCTAATGGAGTGATTCCAATTCTGTAGGATTACTGAATGTTTTCTTAATCATCTCAAACAAGTTTCAAACCTTTATCTGTTCTGCAACTCCATAATTAAAGCAAATGGTGAAAACATGTAGTAACCTTGTCAATCTATTTGTGAGAGTTTCAGAAACAATTTGAACCCAAATCCAATTGCGTATGCATCTCTGTTTAATTACCTTTCAAATGCAAGTGGCCTCATATTTTTAGGATTTTTCTACGATTTATGGCTTACAGATCTTGTTTTCTGTATAGTCAGATTCAAAGAAATTCCTAAAATTGTAGGTTTAATATTTTTGGGTGATTCCAATTGGGTTAGTCTTGTATTAGTACTGGCTATCTAGGAAAAATATTATTAGTCTCTGTTCATACATATTTGTTGCTGTTAGTAATGTTTATGTGTGACATGCATTGTTGAATCAAAACTTTTCGGTTTATTTAAAACCCTTGACCAACTCTTTTTAGTAGAGATGGGCAACCTTTGTTTTATGCTTGCAAAACAAAACCTCTGCAACTTAACTTTAGCTCTTTTGTTTTGCTTAAGTTTCCAAATGATGTGGAATATGGTTTGCTTCCTATTTTGGATGTAGTGTTATGTGAACAAATTAAATTAGGAAGATTGTTTTCTACTTTTCCAAAAAAGTTTGAAAATGTTTTGTGAATGTTTGTGATGCCAAACTAATGCACTTGTCCTCTTTATGATGTTATCTACCAGGGGATAATTGGTTTATACCATGGTGATACCTAGAGAGGCAATTGCTAAGTCGTGGCACTCTCATACCTTTACTAGGTAAATAAATGGGGTTTTCTAAATTAAAAATCTTAAAGTTGTTTTGTGGTATCTATAGGTCCTTAGTATGTTATGCCTTGGCTGCATGATTAGTTGTTGATTGTTGAATGTTGTCTTGTTGATGCAATGTGATTGATTGTGTTCCTTTTATATTTTCCGGCGATAGATGCAAACAATTCCGGGGAAGAAGAAGAAGTGGAATCGGACGAGGATTTTATTTATATATGTTGTTGGAATTCTTATATTGATAAAGTTGAAGAAGTACGGGGACAAATAAGCCAAGGCAAGCCATCTTTGAACTCTATTTGATGCCGAGTTGGATGTCATTTGTTGATGTCCCGAAGCATCTTATTTCCATGTGTGTTGCTCTCTCTATATTTGTTGTCTATGTATGGTGTAATTGGGGTACTCCCTTGTGGTGTTGTCCCACCCTTGCTCACATGTTGGAGGGATGCATGGCAGCATGGCCGTGTTGTTCCCTTTGGTCTTCGTGTATGCTCAACATGGGCATATCTTATTTCCAAGATAAAAGTTTGCTTCACGTCCACCACTTTGATGATGTCTAGAGGTATCAAAGTCATGAACCTTGGTGTAATTCTCAACTTGAGAGAAGTATGCCGTGTACCCTTGTGAATGTTGGTTGGGTAGTGAACTTCCACCATCCAAGTTGTATCGTAGTTCCACAAATCTGAAAGTTTGACCCACCCTATGTTATCTTTATACATGCTTACCTTAAGCAAGTATAATTCCATTTGATCCACTCACACCTACTCCTCATGGCGTGATGATCCTCATCTCGGCCATGTTGTGTATTAGTTCCCTCTCATGAAACTATAGGTTGGGAACCCCTCAAGGTTTACCTTGTTGTAAATGTTTATGAAAACCTTGGGTGAGTTAACCCAAGTGTATGGTTTATGAAAGCAAAGGATCTTGATAAAGATGTTTGGGAAAGTGGTGTATGGAGGTTGGTTGAGCAACAGTGGTGTTGTGGGAAAAAGGAAATGGTTTCTAAAAAGGAGCACTTGCGTATAAGTGTTCGCCGTCCCAACTTTTATTCGCGCAACCACATTATCCAAAGTGGGCACGGGCTTAGTCCGTAGTACTGTTGAAATTGGCATGAGCACCCTTCACAACTTTCTAGAGAGGGTCACGAGGACCTCCGACGCCGGGTTGCGCTCTTGAGGAGGCAATACATCGTAGTTGTCTATAGCCGGACGATTGCGAGGGTCTTCTATCGTGGCGCCGGAGATACGCTCAAAAGGAGGTATCTCTGCGGGGTGCCGGGAAGGGGTAAGCCCGCGGGGAAGGACTTGTGCCAAGGGATACGGGCGAAAGACTATGGCTGGTTATCCGAGACTCGCATATTTTCGTATGACGATCCGGGGATGATCCGGCGGATTTATCGATTCTTGTGGGGAAAGTGCGCAAACTCTGCGAGAGTCAAATCTATTCGAATAGCCGCGTCCGCGGTCATGGACAAGTTGAAATGGCCATACTTAACAGGGGCTTGTGTTTTGTTTTTGAACAAATGATTTGCAAAGGAAGTGTTGTGTTTATGTGTACTGGAAGGGTACGGAAAAAGAGCGTGTGTTGACCATATGGAGATGGTCGTGGAAAAATGAAGGCTAAGTGGGGAACTCTTTCCTAAATGTTTCTTGAAGAGGAACTCTTCTTTAACAAAGATATAGAGATGTCATAAGTATCTTTTGAAGTATCTTCTTCAATAAAGATATAGGTATGTCATAGGAATCCTCTAGCATTTCCATCAGCGAGATGGACTTATGCTACCTCATCTCCAATAAAAGTATAGATATGTCATAGAACTTCCTAAGCGTCCCCATCAATTGAGATAGCGGCATGCTATGTCCACAAGAGAAACTGAAGCTCTTGTGCATGATATATCCATGAGAGAAACTATGTCTCTTCCACATGCTATATCCACAAGAGAAACTGATTCTCTTCCCCTGCTATTTCCACTAGTGAAATTAGCTCTTCCCTCTTGTCATCGTAGATTAGCACTTGTTATCTTGCACTCTTGCAAAGTACCTTTCTTGATGGTTTGCGAGTACAATTCCAAATGTACTCACGGCTTTGTCCCTGGCTATTTACTTGGCCAGACTTGGAGGAACACGACGGATGAAGAAGGAGTTGACGACGTCTATGCGAGCTAGGAACGTCTTCCCAGTCAGTTGCCTGTAGGGTTATGGCAGATGACTTGGGTGCTGTGCTGCTTGAAGTGATGATGCTTGCTCGATGTTTAGTTAGGCCCTTCGAGGCTATTATGTAAGTATTGGTCAATGTGACCATGTTGT
>NC_061514.1:76740345-76820831 GCF_022539505.1 Lolium rigidum | reverse complement strand
TGGTAAAATTGATATACTTGCTTCTAAAGTCGATAGTCTTGCTTCTTGATGTTGATCTTTTGAAATCAAAAGTTTTGCCTAATGAGAATTATCATAATAAAATTGTTACTACAGCAAATGCCATTCAAGTTAGAATTAATGAGAATATAAGATTAATGGCTGAGCTACGTGCTAGGTGGGATAGAGAAGAAAATGAAAAACTAGCTAAAGAGAAGAATATAGCTAAAGTTTGGACTATTACCACCACTAGTAATGCTAATGCTACACATGTTGCTGCACCTCCTACTCATACTAATAAAAGAATTGGTGTTAGCAATGTTTCCACTTCTAATGCAAAGCGCGAAAAGCTGCTGAGCTGCTAAAGCTACTTTGAAGCACTTTGTGATAAAGGCTGCTGAAATTTTTCCAACATTGGGGATGATGATCCCATTGCTTTAGATTATAATGGTTTGAATTTTGATGATTGCCACATCTCTGAAGTTATAAAGTTCTTGCAAAAACTTGCTAAAAGTCCTAATGCTAGTGCTATAAATTTGGCTTTCACGCATCATATTACAAATGCTCTCATAAAAGCTAGAGAAGAGAAACTAGAGCGCGAAGCCTCTATTCCTAAAAAGCTAGAGGATGGTTGGGAGCCCATCATTAAGATGAAGGTTAAAGATTTTGATTGTAATGCTTTATGTGATCTTGGTGCAAGTATTTACGTTATGCCTAAGAAAATTTATAATATGCTTGACTTGCCATCATTTGAAAAATTGTTATTTGGATGTTAATCTTGCTGATCATTCTACAAAGAAACCTTTGGGTAAAGTTGATAATGTTCGCATTACCGTTAACAATAATCTTGTTCCCGTTGATTTTGTTGTCTTGGATATTGAATGCAATGCATCTTGTCCCATTATATTGGGAAGACCTTTTCTTCGAGCTGTTGGTGCTATTATTGATATGAGGGAAGGTAATATAAAATATCAATTTCCTCTCAAGAAAGGTATGGAACACTTCCCTAGAAAGAGAATAAAGGTACCTTATGATTCTATTATTAGAACAAATTATGATGTTGATGCTTCATCTCTCGATGTTACTTGATACACACTTTCGCGCCTAGGCTGAAAGGCGTTAAAAAAGCGCTTATGGGAGACAACCCATGTTTTTACCTACAGTACTTTGTTTTTATTTTGTGTCTTGGAAGTTGTTTACTACTGTAGCAACCTCTCCTTATCTTAGTTTTGTGTTTTGTTGTGCCAAGTTAAGCCGTTGATAGAAAAGTAAGTACTAGATTTGGATTACTGCGCAGTTCCAGATTTCTTTGCTGTCACGAATCTGGGTCCACCTCCCTGTAGGTAGCTCAGAAAATTATGCCAATTTACGTGCATGATCCTCAGATATGTACGCAACTTTCATTCAATTTGAGCATTTTCATTTGAGCAAGTCTGGTGCCATTTTAAAATTCGTCAATACGAACTGTTCTGTTTTGACAGATTCTGCCTTTTATTTCGCATTGCCTCTTTCGCTATGTTGGATGAATTTCTTTGATCCACTAATGTCCAGTAGCATTATGCAATGTCCAGAAGTGTTAAGAATGATTGTGTCACCTCTGAATATGTCAATTTATATTGTGCACTAACCCTCTAATGAGTTGTTTCGAGTTTGGTGTGGAGGAAGTTTTCAAGGATCAAGAGAGGAGTATGATGCAACATGATCAAGGAGAGTGAAAGCTCTAAGCTTGGGGATGCACCCGGTGGTTCACCCCTGCATATATCAAGAAGACTCAAGCGTCTAAGCTTGGGGATGCCCAAGGCATCCCCTTCTTCATCGACAACATTATCGGGTTCCTCACTGAAACTATATTTTTATTCCATCACATCTTATGTGCTTTTTCTTGGAGCGTCGGTTTGTTTTTGTTTTTGTTTTGTTTGAATAAAATGGATCCTAGCATTCACTTTATGGGAGAGATACACGCTCCGCTGTAGCATATGGACAAGTATGTCCTTGGTTTCTACTCATAGTATTCATGGCGAAGTTTCTCCTTCGTTAAATTGTTATATGGTTGGAATTGGAAAATGATACATGTAGTAATTGCTATAAATGTCTTGGGTAATGTGATACTTGGCAATTGTTGTGCTCATGTTTAAGCTCTTGCATCATATGCTTTGCACCCATTAATGAAGAAATACATAGAGCATGCTAAAATTTGGTTTGCATATTTGGTTTCTCTAAGGTCTAGATAATTTCTAGTATTGAGTTTGAACAACAAGGAAGACGGTGTAGAGTCTTATAATGTTTTCAATATGTCTTTTATGTGAGTTTTGCTGCACCGGTTCATCCTTGTGTTTGTTTCAAATAAGCCTTGCTAGCCTAAACCTTGTATCGAGAGGGAATACTTCTCATGCATCCAAAATACTTGAGCCAACCACTATGCCATTTGTGTCCACCATACCTACCTATACTACATGGTATTTTCCCGCCATTCCAAAGTAAATTGCTTGAGTGCTACCTTTAAAATTCCATCATTCACCTTTGCAATATATAGCTCATGGGACAAATAGCTTAAAAACTATTGTGGTATTGAATATGTAATTATGCACTTTATCTCTTATTAAGTTGCTTGTTGTGCGATAACCATGTTTGCTGGGAACGCCATCAACTCATTGTTGAATTTCATGTGAGTTGCTATGCATGTTCGTCTTGTACGAAGTAAGGGCGATCTACACGAGTTGAATGGTTTGAGCATGCATATTGTGAGAGAAGAACATTGGGCCGCTAACTAAAGCCATGATCCATGGTGGAAGTTTCGAGTTTTGGACAAACATCCTCAAATCTCTAATGAGAAAAGAATTAATTGTTGTCAAATGCTTAAAGCATTAAAAGAGGAGTCCATTATCTGTTGTCTATGTTGTCCCGGTATGGATGTCTAAGTTGAGAATAATCAAAAGCGAGAAATCCAAATGCGAGCTTTCTCCTTAGACCTTTGTACGGGCGGCATAGAGGTACCCCTTTGTGAAACTTGGTTAAAGCATATGTATTGCGGTGATAATCCGGGTAGTCCAAGCTAATTAGGACAAGGTGCGGGCACTATTGGTACACTATGCATGAGGCTTGCAACTTATAAGATATAATTTACATGATGCATATGCTTTATTACTACCGTTGACAAAATTGTTTCATGTTTTCAAAATCAAAGCTCTAGCACAAATATAGCAATCGATGCTTTTCCTCTATGAGGACCATTCTTTTACTTTCAATGTTGAGTCAGTTCACCTATTTCTCTCCACCTCAAGAAGCAAACACTTGTGTGAGCTGTGCATTGATTCCTACATACTTGCTTATTGCACTTATTATATTACTCTATGTTGACAATATCCATGAGATATACATGTTACAAGTTGAAAGCAACCGCTGAAACTTAATCTTCTTTTGTGTTGCTTCAATACCTTTACTTTGAATTATTGCTTTATGAGTTAACTCTTATGCAAGACTTATTGATGCTTGTCTTGAAGTGCTATTCATGAAAAGTCTTTGCTTTATGATTCACTTGTTTACTCATGTCATACACATTGTTTTGATCGCTGCATTCACTACATATGCTTTACAAATAGTATGATCAAGATTATGATGGCATGTCACTCCGAAATTATCTGTGTTATCGTTTTACACTGCTCGGGACGAGCGAGAACTAAGCTTGGGGATGCTTGATACGTCTCAGACGTATCGATAATTTCTTGTGTTCCATGCCACATTATTGATGTTATCTACATGTTTTATGCACACTTTATGTCATATTCGTGCATTTTACGGAACTAACCTATTAACAAGATGCAGAAGTGCCGATTCTTTGTTTCTAGCTGTTTTTGGTTTCGAAATCCTAGTAAGGAAATATTCTCGGAATTGGACGAAATCAAAGCCCGAGGGCCTATTTTTCCACGAAGCTTCCGGAAGTCCGAAGACGAGACGAAGAGGGGCCACGGGGTGGCCAAACCCTAGGGCGGCGCGGCCCCACCCCTGGCCGCGCCGGCATATGGTGTGGGCCCCCGTGCGCCTCTTGACTTGCCCTTCCGCCTACTTAAAGCCTCCGTGACGAAACCCCCGGTCACGAGAGCCACGATACGGAAAACCTTCCCGAGAGCGCCGTCGCCGCCGATCCCATCTCGGGGGATCCGGGAGATCGCCTCCGGCACCCTGCGGAGAGGGGAATCATCTCCGGGAGGACTCTACGCCGCCATGGTCGCCTCAGGTGTGATGTGTGAGTAGTCTACCCTGGACTATGGGTCCATAGCGGTAGCTAGATGGTTGTCTTCTCCCCATTGTGCTATCATTGTCGGATCTTGTGAGCTGCCTATCATGATCAAGATCATCTATACGTAATTCTATATGTTGCGTTTGTTGGGATCCAGATGAATAGAGAATACTTGTTATGTTGATTATCAAAGTTATGCTTATGTGTTGTTTATGATCTTGCATGCTCTCAGTTACTAGTAGATGCTGCTGGCCAAGTAGATGCTTGTAACTCCAAGAGGGAGTACTTATGCTCGATAGTGGGTTCATGCACGCATTGACACCAGGACGAGTGTGAGAAAGTTCTAAGGTTGTGTTGTCTTGTTGCCACTAGGGATAAAACATTGATGCTATGTCTAAGGATGTAGTTGTTGATTACATTACGCACCATACTTAATGCAATTGTACTGTTGCTTGCAACTTAATGCTTGGAGGGTTCGGATGATAACTTTGAAGGTGGACTTTTTAGGCATAGATGCGGTTGGATGGCGGTCTATGTACTTTGTCGTAATGCCCAATTAAATCTCACTATACTCATCATGATATGTATGTGCATTGTCATGCTCTCTTTATTTGTCAATTGCCCAAGCTGTAATTTGTTCACCCAACATGCTTGTTCGTCTTATGGGAGAGACACCTCTAGTGAGCTGTGGACCGGTCCAATTCTCTTCTTGAAATACAATCTCTTACATCTTGTTTTCTATTTTACGCAAACAATCATCATCCACACATAGCAAAAGTGTTCGGGAAAGTAGATACGTTTTGGACATATCACCCTACACAACTAGTGGTGTTCATCATCCAACAAGAGAGTGTAGAGTGGTTCTATTATGTGATCATTGTTGAGAGTGTCCACTAGTGAAAGCGGGATCCCTAGGCCTTGCTTCCAAGCATCGAATCTCCGTTTGTTTACTATTTTGTTGCATGTTTACTCGCTGCCATATTTTATTCAGATTGCTATTACCACTCATATACATCCATATTACTTGCATCTCACTATCTCTTCGCCGAACTAGTGCACCTATACATCTGGCAAGTGTATTGGGTGTGTTGGGGACACAAGAGACTTCTTGCATTATGATCGCAGGGTTGCTTGAGAGGGATATCTTTGACCTCTTCCTCCCTGAGTTCGATAAACCTTGGGTGATCCACTTAAGGGAAAACTTGCTGCTGTTCTACAAACCTCTGCTCTTGGAGGCCCAACACTATCTACAGGAAAAGAAGCGTGAGTAGACATCAGTCGCCTCCGGAGTGATGTGTGAGTAGTTCACCCCTGGACTATGGGTCCATAGTAGTAGCTAGATGGTCGTCTTCTCCTAATTGTGCTATCATTGTTGGATCTTGTGAGCTGCCTAACATGATCAAGATCATCTATCTGTAATGCTACATGTTGCGTTTGTTGGGATCTGATGAATAATGAATGCTATGTTATGTTGATTATCAATCTATCATCTATGTGTTGTTTATGATCTTGCATGCTCTCCGTTGCTAGTAGAGGCTCGGCCAAGTCGTTACTTGTAACTCCAAGAGGGAGTATTTATGCTCGATAGTGGGTTCATGCCTCCATTAAATGCAGGACGATGTGACGAAAGTTCTAAGGTTGTGGATGTGCTTGTTGCCACTAGGGATAAAACATCAATGCTATGTCTAAGGATGTATTTGTTGATTACATTACGCACCATACTTAATGCAATTGTCTATTGTTTGCAACTTAATACTTGGAGGGGTTCGGATGATAACCTCGAAGGTGGACTTTTTAGGCATAGATGCATCTTTGGATAGCGGTCTATGTACTTTGTCGTAATGCCCAATTAAATCTCACACTACTCATCATAACATGTATGTGCATTGTCATGCCATCTTTATTTGTCAATTGCCCAACTGTAATTTGTTCACCCAACATGCTATTTCTTATCGGAGAGACACCACTCGTGAACTGTGGACCCCGGTCCATTCTTTTACATTGAATACAATCTACTGCAATACTCGTTCTACTGTTTTCTGCAAACCTCATCATCCACACTATACATCTAATCCTTTGTTACAGCAAGCCGGTGAGATTGACAACCTCACTGTCATGTTGGGGCAAAGTAATTTGGTTGTGTTGTGCAGGTTCCACGTTGGCGCCGGAATCCCTGGTGTTGCGCCGCACTACACTCCGCCGCCATCAACCTTCAACGTGCTTCTTGGCTCCTACTGGTTCGATAAACCTTGGTTTCTTACTGAGGGAAACTTGCTGCTGTACGCATTACACCTTCCTCTTGGGGTTCCCAACGGACGCGTGCTGTACGCGTAACAAGCATCATGGAGCAAAACATAAATGTCGGGACACCTCGGAAGTTTAAGAGAAGACTAGAAGTAAAAATATCGAAAGATTCAAGCATCACAGTTATACCACAATTAATCTTATTCCGGAACAAGCACATTAAACTAAGGATGACAGCCATGCTTTCAAGAAAATGCTCGAAGAATGGATGGTGACTCAACATAAAAGTATAAGATTGGCCCTGTGCAGAGGGAAGTAAGATTGCTCATGTGCTAGAGCTTTTTCATTTTAAATGCAATAGGAGTGTTGAATTTTTTTTTTGAGAAGTTTGACTTATGTCAACGGTAGTGATAAATAGTATGACTCGTTGATACGTCCAAAACGTATCTACTTTCCCGAACACTTTTGCTATTGTTTTGCCTCTAATTTGTGTATTTTGGATACAACTAACACGGACTAACGCTATTTTCAGCAGAATTGCCCTGGTGTCTTATTTTTGTGCAGAAAATCAACTTTCAGGAAAATCCCCGGAAATAATTGCAATGGGCCTATTTTCACAGAAGATTGACGGAGCCAGAAGACGAGACGGAGGGGGCCACGAGGCACCCACACCACCAGGCGGCGCGGTGGGCCCCTGGGCCGTGCCGGCCTATGGTGGCGCCGCCTCGGCCAGCCTCCGACACTCCCCTCTGGACTACTTAAGGCCTCTGACCTAAAAACGCAAGGGGGTTCGACCAATTTGCCAGAAGACATCCAGAACTCCGCCGCCATCGCGAAACTCTGTCTCGGGACCAGAAACTCCGTTCTGGCACCCTGCCGGGACGGGGGATTGGAGGAGATCATCGCCATCATCACCACCGACGCCTCTCCATCAACCATCCATGCTTCCCCCATCCATGTGTGAGTAATTCCTCCGCTGTAGGCTGAAGGGGGTGGTAGGGATTGGATGAGATTGTTCATGTAATAGCATAAGATTGTTAGGGCATAGTGCCTAGTATCCGTAGTTGGTACTTTTATGATATTGTTGCAACTTATTATGCTTAATG
Organism: Lolium rigidum; assembly: GCF_022539505.1. Classification (NCBI taxonomy): domain Eukaryota; kingdom Viridiplantae; phylum Streptophyta; class Magnoliopsida; order Poales; family Poaceae; genus Lolium; species Lolium rigidum. The sequence goes on along the minus strand of NC_061514.1, from coordinate 76,813,247 downwards.
CTTGTCACTAGGGCTCGAGTGCCATGATTTCAGATCTGAACATGTTATTGATTCATGATGATATTCATTGTTTTATGATCTTACCCGCAAGTTGTATACACATATTGCTTGTCCGGAACCCGAGGCCCCAAAGTGAAAGAAATTGGGACAACCGGAGGGGAAGGCGGTGATATGAGGATCACATGTGTTCACGTGAGTGTTAATGCTTTGCTCCGGTGCTCTATTAAAAGGAGTACCTTAATTACCGATAGATTCCCTAGAGGCCCGGCTGCCACCGGCTGGTACGACAAAAGATGTTGTGCAAGTTTCTCATTGCGAGCACGTACGACTATATACGGAACACATGCCTATGGTTGTTTAGTACTTGGATACTGTTTTATTACTATCTGCAAATGTCCTGCCTTGATTGTTACATGAGTTCTCTTATCCATGCAGCGCCCGTTCATCCATCCCTGTGCCTACAGTATTTTAATCATGTTGTTTACTATAATCACTACTGCTGTCTTTATTACACTGCTGCTTATATTTCACTACTGCTACTGCTATAAAACTGTTGCTACTGATAAACTCTTGCGAGCAAGTCTGTTTCCAGGTGCAGCTGAATTGACAACTCCGCTGTTAAGGCTTACAAATATTTTTTGGCTCCCCTTGTGTCAAATCAATAAATTGGGTTTTACTTCCCTCGAAGACTGTTGCGATCCCCTATACTTGTGGGGTATCAAGACTATTTTCTGGCGCCGTTGCCGGGGAGCATAGCTTTATTTGCAAGTTCACCTGAATTGATATTGTTCGCTGTAAATCCTCCATCATGGGTAAACCTCGCGATGCTAAACTCGCCATATTACCATCCACTACAAGAAAAGGTACAACTCTGAGTACCTCTGCTACTCTTGATTCACCATCTGTGATAAGTCAACTTGTTTCACCACCGCAAGTTTCACATGCTGGTACTTCTGCTGAATCTGAAAATTACTCTTATAATTTTTATGATGCTTCTACTGCTCTTGATGATAATGGTTCATTAGGTCCTTTTCTAGATGCTACAATTGCTAGGTCTAGAAAAATTGAAAATACTAAAATTCCTACACCTGTTAATTCACCTGAGTCTGTTGAATACTCTAGTGATGATCTTGATGAAGATTATGTGGAATTTGATGATGATTTTACTGATAAATGTAATGCTACTACTGGTGCAAGTAACATTAAAAAGTTTCTTGCACAACGTGCTGTTAGATATAAACTGTCTCCTGGTCCTATATTTGCCACATCTCCTATAAACATTAAGGATAAGGATTATGATTTTTCTCTTGATTTATCTCATATATCTATTGTTGAGAAAACACCTTTTTGTGGTACTGAAAAAGAAAGTGTTGTGGAACACATGATTGAGCTTTCTACTTTGAGTAGCTTGTTTTCTGATGATATCAAGAAGCGTACTTATTTTGTTGCTAAAATTTTTCCTTTCTCATTAAAGGATGATGCTAAAACTTGGTATAATAGTTTGCCTCCTCATTCTATTGATGGTCCAACTGGTTTGCTTGATGTTTTCTTTCGAAAATACTTTCCTGCTAGTGCTCAACATATTGCTTTGCAGAAAATTTATAGTTTTGACCAGGAAGATGGTGAGAAATTTCCTGAAGCTTGGACAAGGTTTTGCTCTCTTATCAGAGCTCGGCCTGGACATGATCTGGAAAAGCATGACTTACTTGATATATTTTATAGTGGACTAACCATTGAGTCTAGGGCATACCTGGATAGTTGTGCCGGTTGTGTTTTCAGGAAAAGAACTCCAGACGAAGCTGAAGAATTAATGGCTAGAATAAGCCGAAATCATGATGATTGGACTACACCTGAACCAACCCCAACACCAATATTGAAGAAGAGGGGTATGATTAAATTAAATGATGAAGATATGAGGGAAGCCAAGAAATCTCTTAAAGAGAAAGGTATTAAATCTGAAGATGTGAAGAATTTACCTCCCATAGAAGATTTATGTAAGATAACTCCCCCTTCATCCACGATTGAGGTACATTCTCTTCAACGCTTTGATAAAGAAGATATTCCTTACTCAAAACCTCCTGATCAATGTCTAGATGAGTTTGATAATTATGTTGTTAAGCAAGATAACTTTAATATGAGAGTAGAGAATCATTTAATGAAAATTCTCACGCTATTAGTAAATTGCATGATATTGTGGAGAGAACCTCCAATGATGTTAAGATGCTTGTTAAACATTTTCATATGATTCAAACTCAAATTGATCAACTCACTAAAGTGCAAAATGACTTGTTAAAAAATACTTCTAAAGAAAAACATGCTTATGAAGTAACAACTAGAGGTGGTGTTTCTACTCAGGATCCTCTATATCCTGAGGGGCATCCCAAAAGAGTTGAACAAGATTCTCAACGAACTAAAGAAATTAGTGCTCCTTCTAAGAAAAATAAAAAGAAACATAAAACTATTGTAGAATCCTCTGAGCCTGTTAATGATCCTAATAGTATTTCTATTTCTGATGCTGAAATTGAAAGTGGTAATGAACATGATAAAGATAATGATAAGAATGATGTTTCTGATAAAGAAGAGGTTGAAGATGAACCTGGAAAGCATGCTAAAAATAAAAAGTACACTAAAGAAGATTTTATTGCTAAGAAACATGGTAATGAAAGAGAACCTTGGGTTCAAAAGCAAATGCCTTTCCCTGTTAAGAAACTAAAATCAAAGGAGGAAGAACACTATAATAAATTTTGTGATTGGATGAAACCTTTGTTCCCGCAAATCCCTTTGACTGATGCTATTAAATTGCCTCCTTATTCAAAGTATATGAAAGATATTGTCTCTAACAAAAGGAAAATTCCTAATGAGGAGATTTCCACTATGCTTGCTAATTAATCTTTCAATGGCAAAGTTCCAAAGAAGCTGGGAGGCCCAGGTATACCGACTATCCCTTGTTCCATCAAGAATAATTATGTTAGAACTGCTCTATGTGATTTGGGAGCAGGAGTTAGTGTTATGCCTTTGTCTCTTTACAAGAGACTTTATTTAGATAAGTTGATACCAACTGATATATCTTTGCAAATGGCTGATAAATCTACTACTATTCCTGTTGGTATATGCGAGGATGTTCCTGTTCAAGTTACTAATAATTGCTTAATATTAACTGATTTTGTTGTGTTGGAAATGCCTGAAGATGATAATATGTCTATTATTCTTGGAAGACCTTTTCTTAACACTGCAGGGGCTGTTATTGATTGCAATAAAGGAAAAGTTACTTTCAATGTTGATGACAAGGAGCATACTTTTTATTTTCCCAAGAGGATTGATAAAGTATATGGAGTTAATACAATTTCTAATTTGAGAACTATCAAAGTGGGAATTATTGATTGTCCTATATATGAGCCTAAACAAGGATATCAAAATATTATGATTCGATTCATATCAATACAATATAAGGTAACATGATTGATTTGAGGTTTATTTCTTCTTATGTCATGTAAAATTTATTTGGTGGCAAGACTTGATCAACCTTGTTAACAAGTACATTTTATATGCATAGAAGAGCTAAACAAGATTTTTTTTTCTCCACACTTGTTTACTTTCTGTAGTACTACTTGTTTTGCAAGATGCTTTAGTTGTTTAGAGGTTTTGAAAATCTTTTTCTGCCCTGTAATAGTTACTTTAACACTCAGAAATGTGCATTTTTCGAAGTTTTCAAAAATTTACAAAAATTATACCGTTGGTCCTATTTTTCAAAATTCAACCTGGGAGTGCCTGGTGCTGACCAGTGGGGCACCCCAGGGCTGCACCCCATGTGCTAGCGCGGCCAGCAAGGGGGCGCGCCACCCTGTGGTGAGGGCCCTTCCTGGCCCCACTCAGTCATCCCTTCCACTCATTCCACTCTCTCTCCCGAAAAAACTCGTACCAGTTTGTTCTCACTCGCGTTTTTGCCCGAGAGCTCATTGATACGTCTCCTACGTATCGATAATTTCTTATGTTCCATGCCACATTATTGATGATATCTACATGTTTTATGCACACTTTATGTCATATTTGTGCATTTTCTGGAACTAACCTATTAACAAGATGCCGAAGTGCCGATTCTGTCGTTTTCTGCTGTTTTTGGTTTCGAAATCCTAGTAAGGAAATATTCTCGGAATTGGACGAAATCAACGCCCGGGGTCCTATTTTGCCACGAAGCTTCCAGAAGACCGAAGAGTCAACGAAGTGGGGCCACGAGGCGGCCAGACCACAGGGCGGCGCGGCCTAGGTCTTGGCCGCGCGGCCCTGTCATCTGGGCCCCTCGTGACGCCCCTTGACCTGCCCTTCCGCCTACAAATAGCCTTCATCGCGAAACCCCCAGTACCGAGAGCCACGATACGGAAAACCTTCCAGAGACGCCGCCGCCGCCAATCCCATCTCGGGGGATTCAGGAGATCGCCTCCGGCACCCTGCCGGAGAGGGGATTCATCTCCCGGAGGACTCTACGCCGCCATGGTCGCCTCCGGAGTGATGTGTGAGTAGTCTACCCCTGGACTATGGGTCCATAGCAGTAGCTAGATGGTTGTCTTCTCCTCATTGTGCTTAATTGTCGGGTCTTGTGAGCTGCCGAACATGATCAAGATCATCTATCCGTAATTCTATATGTTGTGTTTGTTGGGATCCGATGAATAGAGAATACCATGTTATGTTGATTATCAATTTATATCTATGTGTTGTTTATGATCTTACATGCTCTCCGTTATTAGTAGATGCTGCGGCCAAGTTGATGCTAGTAACTCCAAGAGGGAGTATTTATGCTCGATAGTGGGTTCATGTCTCCGTGAATCCGGGGGAGTGAGAGAAACCTCTAAGGTTATGGATGTGCTGTTGCCACTAGGGATAAAACATTGATGCTATATCCAAGGATGTAGTTATTGATTACATTACGCGCAATACTTAATGCAATTGTCTGTTGTTAGCAAGTTAATACTGGAGGGGGTTCGGATGATAACCTGAAGGTGGACTTTTTAGGCATAGATGCATGCTGGATAGCGGTCTATGTACTTTGTCGTAATGCCCAATTAAATCTCACTATACTCATCATAATATGTATGTGCATGGTCATGCCCTCTTTATTTGTCAATTGCCCAACTGTAATTTGTTCACCCAACATGATGTTTATCTTATGGGAGAGACACCTCTAGTGAACTGTGGACCCCGGTCCAATTCTCTATACTGAAATACAATCCACTGCAATATTGTTCTACTGTTTTCTGCAAACAATCATCATCCACACTATACATCTAATCCTTTGTTACAGCAAGCCGGTGAGATTGACAACCTCGCTGTTTCGTTGGGGCAAAGTACTTGGTTTGTGTTGTGCAGGTTCCACGTTGGCGCCGGAATCCCTAGTGTTGCGCCGCACTACATCTCGCCGCCATCAACCTTCAACGTGCTTCTTGACTCCTACTAGTTCGATAAACCTTGGTTTCTAACTGAGGGAAACTTACTGCTGTACGCATCACACCTTCCACTTGGGGTTCCCAACGGTCGCGTGTTGTACGCGTGTCAAGCTAAATTTCTGGCGCCGTTGCCGGGGAGATCAAGACACGCTGCAAGGGGAGTCTCCACATCCCAATCTCTTTACTTTGTTTTTGTCTTGCTTAGTTTTATTTACTACTTTGTTTGCTGCACTAAATCAAAATACAAAAAAATTAGTTGCTAGTTTTACTTTATTTGCTATCTTATTTGCTATATCAAAAACACAAAAAAATTAGTTACTTGCATTTACTTTATCTAGTTTGCTTTATTTACTACTGCTAAAATGGGTACTCCTGAAAATACTAAGTTGTGTGACTTCACAACCACAAATAATAATGATTTCTTATGCACACCTATTGCTCCACCTGCTACTACGGCAGAATTCTTTGAAATTAAACCTGCTTTACTAAATCTTGTTATGCGAGAGCAATTTTCTAGTGTTAGTTCTGATGATGCTGCTGCCCATCTCAATAATTTTGTTGAATTGTGTGAAATGCAAAAGTATAAAGATGTAGATGGTGACATTATAAAATTAAAATTGTTCCCTTTCTCATTAAGAGGAAGAGCTAAAAATTGGTTGCTATCTCTCGCCTAAGAATAGTATTGATTCATGGACTAAATGCAAGGATGCTTTTATTGGTAGATATTATCCCCCTGCTAAAATTATATCTTTGAGGAGTAGCATAATGAATTTTAAACAATTGGATACTGAGCATGTTGCACAAGCATGGGAAAGAATGAAATCTTTGGTTAAAAATTGCCCAACCCATGGATCGACTACTTGGATGATCATCCAAACCTTTTATGCAGGACTGAATTTTTCTTCGCGGAACCTATTGGATTCAGCTGCTAGAGGTACCTTTATGTCCATCACTCTTGGTGAAGCAACAAAGCTTCTTGATAATATGATGATCAACTACTCTGAATGGCACACGGAAAGAGCTCCACAAGGTAAGAAGGTAAATTCTGTCGAAGAAACCTCTTCCTTGAGTGATAAGATTGATGCTATTATGCTTATGCTTGTGAATGATAGGACTAATGTTGATCCTAATAATGTTCCGCTAGCTTCATTGGTTGCTCAAGAAGAACATGTTGATGTAAACTTCATCAAAAATAATAATTTCAACAACAATGCTTACCGGAACAATTCTAGTAACAACTATAGGCCATATCCTTATAATAATGGCAACGGCTATGGTAATTCTTATGGGAATTCTTACAACAATAATAGGAATTCACCCCCTGGACTTGAAGCCATGCTTAAAGAATTTATTAGTACACAAACTGCTTTTAACAAATCTGTTGAAGAAAAGCTTGGGAAAATTGATATACTTGCTTCTAAAGTCGATAGTCTTGTTGCTGATGTTGATCTTTTGAAATCGAAAGTTATGCCTAATGAAAATCATCATAATAAAATTGTTACTACAGCAAATGCCATCCAAGATAGAATTAATGAGAATATAAGATTAATGGCTGAATTGCGTGCTAGGTGGGAAAGAGAAGAAAATGAAAAAGAAGATAAAAGAGCTAAAGTTTGGACTATCACCACCACTAATAATGCTAATTCTACACATGTTGCTGCACCTCCTACTATTAATGGTAAAATAATTGTTGTTAGCAATGTTTCCACTTCTAATGCAAAGCGCGAAAAACTGCCTGAAACTGCTAAAACTGCTGAAACTGCCTGTGATAAAGCTGCTGAATTTTTTTCCAACATTGGGGATGATGATCCCATTGCTTTAGATTATAATGGTTTGAATTTTGATGATTGCCACATCTCTGAAGTTATAAAGTTCTTGCAAAAACTTGCTAAAAGTCCTAATGCTAGTGCTATAAATTTGGCTTTCACGAAACATATTACAAATGCTCTAATAAAAGCTAGAGAAGAGAAACTAGAGCGTGAAGCTTCTATTCCTAGGAAGCTAGAGGATGGTTGGGAGCCCATCATTAAGATGAAGGTCAATGACTTTGATTGTAATGCTTTATGTGATCTTGGTGCAAGTATTTCCGTTATGCCTAAGAAAATTTATAATATGCTTGACTTGCCACCGCTGAAAAATTGTTATTTGGATGTTAATCTTGTTGATCATTCTACAAAGAAACCTTTGGGGAAAGTAGATAATGTTCGCATTTCCGTTAACAATAACCTTGTCCCCGTTGATTTTGTTGTCTTGGATATTGAATGCAATGCATCTTGTCCCATTATATTGGGAAGACCTTTTCTTCGAACTGTTGGTGCTATCATTGATATGAAGGAAGGTAATATTAAATATCAATTTCCTCTCAAGAAAGGTATGGAACACTTCCCTAGAAAGAGAATGAAGTTACCTTTTGATTCTATCATTAGAACAAATTATGATGTTGATACCTCGTCTCTTGATAATACTTGATACACACTTTCTGCGTCTAGCTGAAAGGCGTTAAAGAAAAGCGCTTATGGGAGACAACCCATGTTTTTACTACAGTACTTTGTTTTTATTTTGTGTCTTGGAAGTTGTTTACTACTGTAGCAACCTCTCCTTATCTTAGTTTAGTGTTTTGTTGTGCCAAGTAAAGTCGTTGATAGTAAAGTTCATACTAGATTTGGATTACTGCGCAGAAACAGATTTCTTTGCTGTCACGAATCTGAGCAAAATTCTCTGTAGGTAACTCAGAAAATTATGCCAATTTACGTGAGTTATCCTCAGATATGTACGCAACTTTCATTCAATTTGAGAATTTTCATTTGAGCAAGTCTGGTGCCTCAATAAAATTCGTCAATACGAACTGTTCTGTTTTGACAGATTCTGCCTTTTATTTCGCATTGCCTCGTTTTGTTATGTTCGATGGATATTTCGATTCCATTGACTTTCAGTAGCTTTGTGCAATGTCCAGAAGTGTTAAGAATGATTATGTCACCTCTGAACATGTATATTTTGATTGTGCACTAACCCTCTAATGAGTTGTTCTAAGTTTGGTGTGGAGGAAGTTTTCAAGGATCAAGAGAGGGAGATGATACAACATGATCAAGGAGAGTGAAAGCTCTAAGCTTGGGGATGCCCGGTGGTTCACCCCTGCATATATCAAGAAGACTCAAGCGTCTAAGCTTGGGGATGCCCAAGGCATCCCCTTCTTCATCGACAACATTATCGGGTTCCTCCCCCGAAACTATATTTTTATTCCATCACATCTTATGTGCTTTGCTTGGAGCGTCGGTTTGTTTTTGTTTTTGTTTTGTTTGAATAAAATGGATCCTAGCATTCATTGTGTGGGAGAGAGACACGCTCCGCTGTTGCATATGGACAAGTATGTCCTTAGGCTTTACTCATAATATTCATGGCGAAGTTTCTTCTTCGTTAAATTGTTATATGGTGGAATTGGAAAATGCTACATGTAGTAATTGCTATAATGTCTTGGATAATGTGATACTTGGCAATTGTTGTGCTCATGTTTAAGCTCTTGCATCATATACTTTGCACCCATTAATGAAGAAATACATAGAGCATGCTAAAATTTGGTTTGCATATTTGGTCTCTCTAAGGTCTAGATAATTTCTAGTATTGAGTTTGAACAACAAGGAAGACGGTGTAGAGTCTTATAATGTTTTCAATATGTCTTTTATGTGAGTTTTGCTGCACCGCTTCATCCTTGTGTTTGTTTCAAATAGCCTTGCTAGCCTAAACCTTGTATCGAGAGGGAATACTTCTCATGCATCCAAAATACTTGAGCCAACCACTATGCCATTTGTGTCCACCATATCTACCTACTACATGGTATTTCTCCGCCATTCCAAAGTAAATTTCTTGAGTGCTACCTTTAAATTTCCATTCTTCACCTTTACAATATATAGCTCATGGGACAAATAGCCTAAAAACTATTGTGGTATTGAATATGTACTTATGCACTTTATCTCTTATTAAGTTGCTCGTTGTGCGATAACCATGTTCACCGGGGACGCCATCAACTACTCTTTGTTGAATATCATGTGAGTTGCTATGCATGTTCGTCTTGTCCGAAGTAAGGGCGATCTACCACCTTATGGTTAGAGCGTGCATATTGTTAGAGAAGAACATTGGGCCGCTAACTAAAGCCATGATCCATGGTGGAAGTTTCAGTTTTGGACATATATCCTCAATCTCATATGAGAAAATTAATTGTTGCTACATGCTTATGCATAAAAGAGGAGTCCATTATCAGTTGTCTATGTTGTCCCGGTATGGATGTCTAAGTTGAGAATAATCAATAGCGAGAAATCCAATGCGAGCTTTCTCCTTAGACCTTTGTACAGGCGGCATAGAGGTACCCCTTTGTGATACTTGGTTAAAACATGTGCATTGCGATAATCCCGGTAGTCCAAGCTAATTAGGACAAGGTGCGGGCACTATTAGTATACTATGCATGAGGCTTGCAACTTGTAAGAAATAATTTACATGATACATAAGCTTTATTACTACCGTTGACAAAATTGTTTCTTGTTTTCAAAATCAAAGCTCTAGCACAAATATAGCAATCGATGCTTTCCTCTTTGAAGGACCTTTCTTTTACTTTTATTGTTGAGTCGAGTTCACCTATTTCTCTCCATCTCAAGAAGCAAACACTTGTGTGAACTGTGCATTGATTCCTACATACTTGCATATTGCACTTATTATATTACTCTATGTTGACAATATCCATGAGATATACATGTTACAAGTTGAAAGCAACCGCTAAAACTTAATCTTCCTTTGTGTTGCTTCAATGCTTCTACTATGAATTATTGCTTTATGAGTTAACTCTTATGCAAGACTTATTGGTGCTTGTCTTGAAGTACTATTCATGAAAAGTCTTTGCTGTATGATTCAGTTGTTTACTCATGTCATTTACATTGTTTTGATCGCTGCATTCACTACATATGCTTACAAATAGTATGATCAAGGTTATGATGGCATGTCACTCCAGAAATTATCTTTGTTTATCGTTTACCTGCTCGGGACGAGCGAGAACTAAGCTTGGGGATGCTGATACGTCTCCGACGTATCGATAATTTCTTATGTTCCATGCCACATTATTGATGATATCTACATGTTTTATGCACACTTTATGTCATATTTGTGCATTTTCCGGAACTAACCTATTAACAAGATGCCGAAGTGCCGATTCTTTGTTTTCTGCTGTTTTTGGTTTCAGAAATCCTAGTAAGGAAATATTCTCGGAATTGGACGAAATCAACGCCCAGGGTCCTATTTTGCCACGAAGCTTCCAGAAGACCGAAGAGTCAACGAAGTGGGGCCACGAGGCGGCCAGACCACAGGGCGGCGCGGCCTAGGTCTTGGCCGCGCGACCCTGTATTCTGGGCCCCTCGTGACGCCCCTTGACCTGCCCTTCCGCCTACAAATAGCCTTCGTCGCGAAACCCCCAGTACCGAGAGCCACGATGCGGAAAACCTTCCAGAGACGCCGCCGCCGCCAATCCCATCTCGGAGGATTCGGGAGATCGCCTCCGGCACCTCGCCGGAGAGGGGATTCATCTCCCGGAGGACTCTACGCCGCCATGGTCGCCTCCGGAGTGATGTGTGAGTAGTCTACCCCTGGACTATGGGTCCATAGCGGTAGCTAGATGGTTGTCTTCTCCTCATTGTGCTTAATTGTCGGGTCTTGTGAGCTGCCGAACATGATCAAGATCATCTATCTGTAATTCTATATGTTGTGTTTGTTGGGATCCGATGAATAGAGAATACCATGTTATGTTGATTATCAATTTATATCTATGTGTTGTTTATGATCTTGCATGCTCTCCGTTATTAGTAGATGCTCTGGCCAAGTTGATGCTAGTAACTCCAAGAGGGAGTATTTATGCTCGATAGTGGGTTCATGTCTCCGTGAATCGGGGAGTGAGAGAAACCTCTAAGGTTATGGATGTGCTTGTTGCCACTAGGGATAAAACATTGATGCTATATCCAAGGATGTAGTTATTGATTACATTACGCGCAATACTTAATGCAATTGTCCGTTGTTAGCAAGTTAATACTTGGAGGGGTTCGGATGATAACCTGAAGGTGGACTTTTTAGGCATAGATGCATGTCTGGATAGCGGTCTATGTACTTTGTCGTAATGCCCAATTAAATCTCACTATACTCATCATAATATGTATGTGCATGGTCATGCCCTCTTTATTTGTCAATTGCCCAACTGTAATTTGTTCACCCAACATGCTTGTTTATCTTATGGGAGAGACACCTCTAGTGAACTGTGGACCCCGGTCCAATTCTCTATACTTGAAATACAATCCACCGCAATACTTGTTCTACTGTTTTCTCGCAAACAATCATCATCCACACTATACATCTAATCCTTTGTTACAGCAAGCCGGTGAGATTGACAACCTCACTGTTTCGTTGGGGCAAAGTACTTGGTTTGTGTTGTGCAGGTTCCACGTTGGCGCCGGAATCCCTGGTGTTGCGCCGCACTACATCTCGTCGCCATCAACCTTCAACGTGCTTCTTGACTCCTACTGGTTCGATAAACCTTGGTTTCTAACTGAGGGAAACTTACTGCTGTACGCATCACACCTTCCACTTGGGGTTCCCAACGGTCGCGTGCTGTACGCGTGTCACTCATGATTTCTCGATCTCTTTGCTCAGCCCAGATTTCCGTCTAAAATTTGTCACATTTGCTCTCCGGTATGTGACTCCTCTGATTATCCAAATAGAATTTTGTTTGGTTGAGTATATCTTGAGTATTTTGCTGCTGTAGGTGTGTTATCACCGGATTTTAGCCAAATAAGGAGATGGGCCGTGATTGAGATGGGCTTAGAGGATATGCACATAAAGTTTTTCTGAATCGGCCTCGTACGAGAGTTTGGGCTAGATTGCCCGTATATCTGTACATTATGGTAGATTACATTTCAGTTTAGAATTAAGAGATAGAGTTTGGTCGTACACAGTTAGGTTTATTCCAAAGGTAGAAAGTCTACGGACTATAAATATGTACCTAGGGTTATTGAGAAAAGAGGACGATCACGTTCACAACAAACACAATCTAGGCGCATCGCCACCCCTTGTTTTGAGGGTTTCTTCCGGGTAAGCGTCATGCTGCCCAGATCGCATCTTGCGATCTGAGCAGTATCAGTTTATTCGTTGTTTTATGTTGCTCGTACTGAAGCCTTGTTGATGGCGAGTAATACCGTTATCATAGACGTTTTGGGGCTAACATCGATACTTTTTTGATATGTTTGCTTAGATATGCTGCCCCTAAACATCTAGCTGCCTTTGCACCTATCTTAGGTGTAAGGGCAGCATCTTGCTTGGTCTTTATTTAGTAGATCCAAGAAGGGTTGTTCCGGGAATCGACTCTGTGTTGGTTTTTAGGCCTCTTCTAGGACTAGTTTTCTACTATCTTTCGTATCTGCCAGGCTCAACTACGCGTAGGACGTTCCAATTATGCGGTGAAAGCCCTAGACTATCGTAGATCGATTTAACTTGGTATTGATAAAGCAGGATCCCCATGTTATCGTAGATCCAATGCGAACCATGGGTCAATCGGCTCCTTGAGCCGATTCACAGGGTAACCTGAGAGCCGATCGAGGCTCAGATTTAATGTTTACGTGTCTGCCATGCAGGAAACTAATTGAAGCAATCCATCACCTTCCTGACCAGGTATAGGTTAGGTGGCACGCCCTTGCAATAGCCAGGACGTGTGCCGGATTTTTGCGGGCCGTCGCCCGAGGGACCAGGGCCCACCAGCAGTTCTGGGAGCCTCCCGGCTCTTCGTGTTGCTCGTTGCTGCTCGCCGTTGGGTTTTGGCAGGCAACACATTCTGGCACGCCCGGTGGGACATTCTACAGCAACTGCGTCAACATCTGCAGCTGAGATGGCGGACGCACCAATCACGTACGAAGATCTGCCTGATGAGCACAAGAAGAAATATGATGATATTAAAGCTGTCTTCGAAGCCGATCTCATCGGCTCTTTCGAGAGGACCCGTAAACATGGCATTAGGTGGAAAGGGTTCTCACCCGAAGGCGTTCTCGATGAAGTAGATCTGTCTATCCCTTCAGAGGAACGCACCAGAGCTCGCGCCGGAAGTTAATTACATGGTGGCTCATTCTCTACACCGTCATTCTGAGAGCCTGGTGAACGCTTTCGAGCGCATTGCGGTTCGCGTGGTTCAGGAAATCATGAAGCATCAGTACTCTCCGTCAGGGCCTGCCCTAGGGACTCACCAGGGAGAAATACCATTCGAAACCAGACCGCAGCTGCCATTCGCGCTTGCAGCTCCAGAGCCACCGGGTTCACCGGCATACGTCGTCTACAAGATTGGAGGCGATCCTGGCGATTACCAATTCCTGCATGGGCCGCCTAAAGAAATCCCACATGGATACGTGTACACATACGTGCCGGACTGCAATAACTTGGCGCGCACGAACCAGATTGCAGCAGGAGGGATTTCTGGAGCGGACGCCGATAAACAGGCGTGGCTAGCTAAATATGCCACCGGAACAAGTCATGAAAGCTCAGCCCCTGCAGCTCATACCGTGGAACAAATCAGTACAATCTTGAGAGACCAGTTCGGCATCCTGCCAAAGAGGAGAACGGTCGGCTATTCCAAGCCGTACCCCAACGAATATGATTTGATTCCGCTGCCGCCCAAGTATCGGCTCCCTGAGTTCTCAAAGTTCAATGGATCGAAGGGTCTAGCTCAATTGAGCATGTGAGCCGATATTTGGCACGATTGGGCATGATTTCAGCATCGGACCCGTTACGTGTAAGGTTTTTTGCGCAATCTCTCACGGGACCAGCTTTTGGGTGGTACACCTCGTTGCCACCGGATTCGATCCGGACGTGGAAGCAAGCTGGAAGAGCAGTTTCATGTTCAATATCACTCGAAGCTACCGAGGCTGGCATTGCTGATCCGGCGCAGGTGCGGCATAAACGGGGAGAAACGGTGTCGGAATACATTCGGCGTTTCGAGATCTGTCAAGAACCGATGTTATTCGGCTCGTTTAAGCGAGAAAGAAGCGATCGATCTGGCAGCGTTGGGCCTCGCGGCGCCGATCAAGGATCTGGCTTTCCAAGTAGAATACAATTCACCGGCGCACATGGCCCAGAAATTAACATTGTATGAGCAGCGCCACCCAGAATTGTACCAAGAAAAGTTCAAACGCCCGATAGGCCTGGTCAAGACAGAAGAAGTTGGGGACTCTGCAGAAGACCAGGAAGTAGCTGTGGCTGAATGGGCTCGGGGGGGCAGCTCCCGTGTCCTGCAAATGGGTGAAACAACAAGGGCCTGCGAAAGGGTTTGACTTCGATGTAAGCAAAGCTGAGCAGATATTCGATTTATTGCTTAAGGAAAAACAACTGAAGTTACCCAAAGGCCATAAAATCCCTACGGCGCAAGAAACGAACGGGAGTCCGTACTGCAAGTGGCATCACTCGTTCACCCATATCACCAATGACTGCAAAGAGTTGCGTCGGCAGATCCAAACGGCGATAGAACAAGGCCATTTGATCCTTGGTCAGTTTGCCATGAAAGTGGACACGCAACCGTTTCCTGGCGTCAACATGGTGGAACTCAATCACTCCACGAGGCGTCAGCTAGATTTCTCATTCGATGTTAACATGACAGGGCATGTATACCACCATGGTAGGGATAAAGGAGAAACCGGTCGCTCCCGTGGCAAGGAAAAGGAGGAGGCCGGCCCACGCGACCGGCCCCGATATGATGACAGACGGTACATCACCGAGTAACAAGTGAGAAACATGCGGTATCAACGACCCCTCTCCACGCATCTCCATAACAAATATGAGCGTCACTACGACCGATGCCGGCGGTACGACATAGATGACGAAAGATATCGTCGGTCTGATGTAGACAACAGAAAATATCGTCGGTATGATAGAGACGACGAAGGATATGAGCACCGCGCTAAGGGGAAGTCAAGAGAGCAGGGAAGACATGGACAGACACCGGGATTGTCCTTTCTTTAAGCACTCGCTGGGATTCAGGAATGAGCCGATTGCCTACAATCGACAACTGCCCGGAATGTAGACAGCAGAAGGAGGACACAGGTGAGGTTTCAGTGTTCAAACGTCTAGGGCCTCTCCCATCTCAGAACAGACGAGCTTAGTCATCTCGAGTGGAAGATTTCGAGGAGTCAGAAGATGAAGAAGAAGATAGATACCACCGGCCAAGTTGGTGCCCTGATGGACTCAGTCACTCCCAAAAGCGTAGGGTTCAGCGGCTACGTAGCTTGGAGGAAGCCGAGGCACAATAACTGCACACGTTGAGGAAAGCGCGGCCCGATCTGGCCGTGAAAATTCAGCAAACTTTGGAGGCGGAGATTCGACCACAGAAGAAAGAATGGCGCCCCAAACAAATAAAAGCCGATGTGAAGGCATCGGCTGGCACAAATATGGTGTTCATACTTCCGTCGGAGTTTTGTGCTCCAAGAACCGAAGAAGTGCCGGTAGCACAGTTTGACTGCGGCCCACGGCCAGTTATCTTTGAAAAGCCACGAGAGAAGAGCTACAAACATTTGAAGGCCCTGTACCTAAGAGGTTATATCAACGGGCAGCCTGTCGGCAAGATGTTGGTTGACACGGGAGCGGCAGTCAATATAATGCCATACTCCATGCTACGGCGTTTGGGACGCTCTAACGCAGATCTGGTCAAAACCAACGTCACATTAAGCGACTTCAATGGCCAAGCATCAGAAACGCAAGGCGTTCTGAACGTGGATCTAACCGTGGGCCGAAAAACCATCCCTACATCATTCTTCATCGTCGACAGCAAAAGCACCTACGCTGTCCTGCTAGGGAGGGATTGGATTCACGCCAACTGTTGCATTCCATCCACAATGCACCAATGCCTGATACAGTGGGATGGAGATGAAGTGGAGGTCGTTCATGCAAATGACTCGTTCGAGATCTCAATAGCTGGCATGAATATTTGGGATGCAGAAGACCAAGAGCCGATCTCTGGAGTCAGTTTGGACGGCTGTGAGCGCATCGAAGCTACAAAAAACGGGGTGAGGCTGGTCTTATCCACCGGCCTGAAAGAGTAGCAAGAGCAAAGTCAATGGACGTACGTGGCAAGGCCGATCCCTGCGATCGGCCCCAAAAAATAAAAAGCAATGATCTCACCTCAAGCATGTCGCGTAGTCGTAGTAGGGAGACTCCCTGCCGTAGTAGAGCACAAATAAGGTGTAAACCTTCATTGAGCAATGCAATCGAAAAGGGGGCCGATTCCAGCAATCGGCCCAAATTATCCTCACCATACGTTTTGCCTGTGTTCAGCATCGATCTAGCAGGCGACGGAAAGCTAGGATATGGATTTACATCAGCTGATGAGTTAGAAGAGATTGACATTGGTCCTGGGGATAAGCCGCGACCAACATTTATCAGCAAAAAGTTAGATCCGCATCTGAGGGGCCTGATGATAGCTCTGTTGAAACAATACCCAGATTGCTTTGCCTGGGATTACACAGAGATGCCCGGGTTAGACAGGAGCATCATTGAGCATCGGCTCCCTCTTAAGAAAGGATTTCGGCCGTTCCGACGACGAGCACGACAGATGAAGGCCGAAATTTTAGAAGAAGTCAAGAAAGAGATCGAGAAAATGTTGAACGCCGGGTTCATCAGGCCATGCAGGTATGCTGAGTGGATTTCTAGTATCGTACATGTACAGAAAAAGGACGGCCGATGGCGCGTCGCCATAGATTTTTGGGATCTCAATAGAGCCACTCCAAAGGATGAGTATCCAATGCCGGTAGCAGAGACATTGATCAATGCAGCTGCTGGTCATAAGGTTTTAAGTTTCATGGATGGCAATGCCGGTTACAACCAAATTTTTACGGCTCCAGAAGATATACACAAGACTGCATTCAGAGTACCAGGTTCGGTGGGTTTGTTTGAATATGTAGTCATGACATTTGGACTGAAAAATGCCGGCGCAACATACCAAAGAGCCATGAATTACATCTTTCATGATCTGATCGGCAAGTTGGTGGAGATTTACATTGATGACGTGGTAGTCAAGTCCGTTTCAGTAGAAGGACACTTGGAGGATTTGCGACGCATCCTGGACCGAACTAGAAAATTCGGGCTAAGAATGAATCCAAAGAAGTGTGCTTTTGGTGTAACGGCCGGTCAATTCTTGGGTTTCTTGGTTCATGAACGCAGAATTGAGATCGGCCTAAAAAGTCAGGAGGCAGTGCGAACAATGAAGCCACCTACCACGAAGAAGGAACTCCAGTGTCTCATCGGCAAAATCAACTTCGTCAGAAGGTTCATCTCCAATCTGTCAGGGCGAATCGAGCCGTTCATGGGGTTGGTAAAAGTTAAATCTGATGAGGAGTTTCGCTGGGGGGCAGAGCAACATCGAGCGTTTGACGAGATTAAAGAGTATCTAACGAAGCCACCTGTGTTGGTTCCGCCCCAGCAAGACAGACCATTCTATATTTACTTGTCAGTAGCTAACACTTCCATCGCCTCAGTGGTGGTGCAAGTTTATGATGGTCCGGAGAGAGTCGCTTTCTACCTCAGCGAAGGATGTTGGATGCAGAGACTAGGTACCCTGAGATCGAGAAGTTGTGCCTCTGCCTATTTTTTACCTGCACCAAGCTTCGTCACATCTTGCTGTCAGCGGAAATTGTCATCATATGCAAATCAGATGTCATCAAACATATGCTGTCGGCTCCTGTGTTGAAAGGCCGACTCGGTAAGTGGATGTTTGCATTATCGGAATTTGATATCCGGTATCACCCTGCGAAAGCAGTCAAGGGACAGGCATTGGCCGATCTTATTGCTGAACGAATCAACACTGATATAGCAGCATTGTCTGTGCGTGCATGGGCCATGTTTTTCGATGGATCGGCTTGTGATGATGGTTGCGGCATCGGCATTCTACTCGTGTCGCCCCGGTGGGCAACATATTCCTTCTCCATCAGGCTACCTACCCCTTGCACCAACAATGTTGCTGAGTATGAAGCAATACGCAAGGGAATGGAGTTGCTTATGGAAGCCGGGGCGGACGGTGGAACTTTTTGGAGACTCAAAATTGGTGATTTCCCAACTCACGGAGGAATACAAATGTGAGAGCGAGTCGCTCTTCCCATTATGGATGCAATGCCGTGAGCTGATGGCACAATTTAAGTACATAAACTTCAACTGGATCCCGAGGTCCCAAAATACCGAGGTGA
The DNA here is from genome assembly GCF_022539505.1 of Lolium rigidum. Taxonomy (NCBI): domain Eukaryota; kingdom Viridiplantae; phylum Streptophyta; class Magnoliopsida; order Poales; family Poaceae; genus Lolium; species Lolium rigidum. The sequence continues at coordinate 76,794,574 of NC_061514.1, read as the reverse complement.
ACGATCTCGCACAGATGGGGTCAGGCTACAAGGACGTAGCAGGTGGAGCCAATGTTCAGGTACAGTTCCTGGAACCGGATGACTGGAGAGCCGATATCTTCAATTACTTGAAAGATCCGGCTCGGGGGGCACCTAAACGGATAAGGTACAAGGCCATGAAGTATGTCCTTATTGGGGATGACATGTTCTACAGGACTTACTTCTCAGATGTCTGGGACCAGCCGAGTCAAATCGACTCTTACACGAGGTACACGAAGGCGCCTGTGGAACTCACCAATCGGCTCATAAGATGAAATGGTTGATCAGGCGATCGGGGTTTTATTGGCCCACCATGCTTGAGGATTGTTTTAAGTACTATAAAGGGTGTCAAGCGTGTCAGAAGTTTGGGAAAATTCAGACGGTACCCGCATCAGCAATGAACCCCATCATCAAGCCTTGGCCATTTCGAGGTTGGGGCATGGATATGATCGACAAAATCAATCCTCCATCGAGCAAAGGCCATGTATGGATTTTGTCCATTACAGATTATTTCACTAAATGGGTGGAGGCCGTCCCTATGAAGTCAGTGGCATCGAAAGATGTTATCGATTTCGTGAAAGAACATGTCATTCATAGATTCGGGATTCCCCAGACTATCACGACCGATGGAGGTTCGGTCTTCATTTCTCACAAGTTTAGAAAGTTTTGCGAGGACATGGGAATTAAGTTGATCCGATCGTCTCCATACTATGCTCAAGCAAATGGGCAAGCTGAAGCGTCCAACCAGAGCCTTATCAAGCTGATTAAAAGGAAAGTCGACGAGCACCCTATACGTTGGCACGAGGTATTGTCAGAGGCTTTGTGGGCTTATCGCATGTCATGTCATGGAGCGATAAAAACCTCGCCATACCATCTGGTTTATGGACAAGAAGCCGTATTGCCCTGGGAAATCACGGCTGGGTCGAGACGTATTACGTTTCAGAATGATTTAACAACCGAAGAATATGCAGCCCTGATGAGTGATAGCATTGAGGATCTAATGGAACTTAGACTGTGGTCGCTTGAGAAAATTAAAGAGAACAAAGCCAAGGTAGCTCGCGCATATAATAAGAAGGTGAGACCAAAGGAGTTCCACGTTGGTGATCTGGTGTGGGAAGCTGTATTGCCATTGGGGACTAAGGACAAAGCGTATGGTAAATGGTCTCCAAATTGGCATGGGCCGTACAGGGTAACGCATACATGCTCGAGGAGCTGAGCGGTGTGAAGTTCCCAGTGGCTGTCAATGGTCAGCATCTCAAGAAATATTTCCCAAGTATGTGGGATGATGGACAGTGAAATATGGGGGCCGATGCATGAAATCGACCAGTAAAAAAAATATACAAAGCAACAGGACGCAAAGCACAGCCGATGCACAGACATCGACTTTAGACTAAAAAGCCGATGCACAGCCATCGACTCTAGAGGTACAAACTGTTACGAGCAGGTATCAGGTTACATGGATAGGATCTACTGAAGGAATGCCTCGAAGGCACGGAGGGCGTCAACACGGACACGATCCACCTCGGCGATCTCGGCCTCGTCATCTTTGTCCTTGCCCGTCACTAGCCGTCTGTTCAGGGCACGTATTTCTGCCAGATCAGTTTTCAGTTGAGCTTTGAGGCCTTCTGCTTCCTCTTGGGAGCGGGCAATAAGAGCTTCCTTATCGTAAATAAGTTGTTTGGTTGCTCGGACCCTCTCTTCAAGGTCCTCCAATTCCTTTCGCAAGGTCTCAAGTTCGGCGGTGCTGACAGAGGTGTCAGTTTTGGCATCTAAGGCCGCCTTTTTCTCATTGACCCGCTGACATTTGTCTGCAATGTCAGCTTTCAACGGAATTTGGGCGTGGCGTAGATCGATTCTCTGACGAGCTAACTTCACCCTTGACCCGTAGACAGACAGAGTCACAACTGGCCAAAGTTTCACCTGCAACGTTACCGGGAGATGGTGCTTGATTTCTTCAAGAACGCTCTTCACTTACTCGGAGTCTTTGACCAACGTCTCGATCGGGGAGGAAAGCAAGGCTTTGAGACGCTGGAATTGACGTAGGACAACACTGGGTCGTGGTTCATCGCATCCTGTAGAAGGAGCTGGTTCAATGGATTCAGGGTCGAACGTTAGCAAGCCCGAGAGGTCACAACCCTGACAAACAGAAACAGCGTCAGTATGCAGCAAAAGGGAAGGGTAAGCCAAACGAAAGGAGTATACCTCTCCTGAAACCGGGGGACAGCCGATGATGAGGTAATCGGCTCTTGTGTTTCGCTCGGGGGCTTGGCCAAATTGGTGACCTTGTCAACGGCACCTTTAGGGATTACTCGGATCCAGGTTTGCGGAGGGCATCGGTACTTCCTCGACTCCCCCACTAGAAGTGTCATCGATCCGCAAAGGAGGTGGTTAGCCGATGTGAGCAGCAATGGATTAGCATGAAAGATGAGCCGGGGAGAGTATGGAGGGTAATTACATTTGAAGCCTCTTGGTTTGATGAAGGGGCTTGCGGTTCCTTCGAGTCCTCTTGGTGCTCACGCCCTGCCCCCCTTTGATTGGAGCTTGGGGGGCAACGAGTTCGAGAACTGGCCTTTTCCTGGAAGCCGATGGTGGCAAATCTGGCTGGCTCTATGTGGTGATTTTCCCAGAGTTGCCCGAGCTCGAATCCCCTCGACTGGATTGTGTTTCCTCGCTGGAGTTGCCTTCGGTGGAGGCCTATAAAAGAAGAGTTAGTAAGCACAAGCATGTTTGCAGAAGCCCATAAGGATAGATGAAATCAGTCAAGGCATGGATCAACGTACGTGCAAGCTCTCTTGATCTGGAGAAGGGCTCTGGCGCTTCAAAGTTTTCCTGGCGGCTACCTTCCTCACCGTCGTTCTCGCTTTGGTTCGGACTCGGGGGGCAGCTAGCCCGGAAGATACTTTGCTCTTGGAAGCCGATTTTGGTGAAATCGGCTGGCTCTGCATCATGACCTTTTTCAAGGGCGGCGAGCTTTTGCAGAAGAGGACCACAGGAGCCGGTGGGAAGAATTCAAAGGGGGAGCCGTCATCATGTGTAGGTTCTGGACCATCTTGTTGTTGCAAGGAGACAGAGCAAGGTTATAAAAATCATTGTAAGCCACTTCAAGGAAATTCATGAGTGGTAGTACCTGTTCTGTGGGGATATTATATTCAGCATCGAGTTGTTTCAGCAACGGTCCCAGAGCTCTCCTGAAGGCATGAGTTTTCCACATTGACCACCAGGTCTCAAAACCATCGGTTGACGAGGTGAAAGAGAGGTTGTTAGAGACTGGGATGGCTAGAGCATCAAAGAAAGAGTAACACCTCTGACCGGTGAGGAGATCGGGCAAGTCGCCTCTGCTCTCGTTAAGTGGTGGAGGAAGAAATGGGGAGACACCTGCCCAAGACCAAACTGCCAGGCTGCTACGACCGGCTGATAGGACTCATAACTAGGTTTGATTATTCTGTTTGATGTGCTCATGCCAACTGGAAGGAAGCATGGACGGATCATGGTGGAATACAATTGCTGGGTGCTGGTGTCATCGGCAAAGTTGTCTAGCCTGAAGGAGACTGGGTTTTCAAAATTTTCAGATTCCGTGTAAGGAAAGAAGAGAGGGTTGTCCAGGCCTTGGAAGAAAATGCTGAACCACTTTGATGCTTCCTTGGGGATCAGTTTACTACCTGGAAGGCTATACAAGGCTTGGCCGTAGCTAGTGCATCGGATCTGCTTCCCGTTAGCATCTGGAAAGGTGCAAGTGGCCAAAAGTGGGAAGTTTGGGATATGGTTTTGGAAATACAGCTGAGCCCATAGCTGGATAAACCACCAGGGACCTCCTGTTTTGACTGTTTGTTGGGAAGATAATTTGATGGACATTAGTTGGAGATATCGATAGACCTCTCCAAGGAACAGTTTGCCGATGCCAAGCTGGGTGCCTCTGGCAAGTTCATAGGCCAAGGGAAGATAATTCTTGGTCGGAGCAAGTGAAGGGCCACGAGAATATGAAGTGTTCCAACCAGAAATTTAGGAAGGCCGTGTGTTCTTTCTCGTTACGGTGGCCTTTATTTTTCATGTGGCGTCGAAGGTAAGCACCCCGGCTTGTGCACTCTGTTTTGGAAGAGAGCTTGAAAGGGACCCTTGGCAGCATAAAAGCGAGAGGGGCTTGGGGATGTAATGTCTAGGCCGGTGATCATTACCACATCTAGCGTAGTTGGTGTCATGGGGCCGTGGCCAAACATGAAGCGAGTTCGGAGCATCGGACCGAAGTAGCCGATGGTTTTTAGAAGGTTTTCATGCTTCTCAAGGGGAGACAGTGATAAGGACAGAGCATCGGCTATTCCTGTGGTTTCCCATTTGGATTGGTAAGTTTTGGATACTCTACTGTACCAGGAAACCCAATCTTCAGGAGGGTTAGGCCAGGCTCGTAAGCAGTCGGCCCAAGAGTTTAGATCTAAATTCTGGTTCACGAAGGGGATCCTATGGGCCTCGCAATAAATCAGATGGGCAGGACTCTTGACAGTACGGGGACCAAGACAAAGAGAGTTTGGAAGAGAAGGATGCGGCAACAGGATGTCTGATACCTAAAATTAATGGTGGAATCAGGCATTAATTCAGACGTTTGCTATTAGTTCTAACACTATGCTCGGATAGCGAGGGGCAGTTAAAGATTACCTTCAGGCCAGAGACCGTTGCGTTGGCGTTGGACGATTCCGCCATCTGATTTGCTGGCGGAGATGAATCTGCGTGGTTGGGGATCTGGGATTCGCGTTGCCGCGAGTTGAATCTGTTCGATGGGCAATTGGGGATCTGAGTTTGGTCCTTTAGACGAGGGTCGCAGGTTACCATTTGAATTTGGGGAATGTCCGCTTGGACCTGTCTAAATGGGTAACTGAGTCTAGCCTTACTGGCGTTTTATGGTAAAAGACCGATGCGTTGCTATCGGCTCTTGGTGCGTTGACCTACTTTGACAATCGGAAAAATCAGACATAGAAGCATTCTTCATTGATAAAGAGGGTTTTTTACAATAAGAGCCGATTGCTCACAAAAGGGAGATCTGCTACCTAATGTACTACTACTAGCCCTATTCTAGTAGTCCCTAATCTAGGGGCCGGCGCCGTCGCTGCCCTCGTCGTCGCCGTCCTCGCTGCCATTGGCGTTGCTGCCGGTGATGTCCTCGTCGCTGCTGCTGAAGCCGTCGGCAGGGGCTTCTTCTTCTTCTTCGTCGTCGTCGTCGTCGTCCTCCGACCCGACGCGGAAGCGCTTCGCCGGCGGGTATTCATCGGAGGAGAAGTCGTCCTCTGTCTCATCCTCTTCGTCGGAGGAGATGTCCTCGCCCCAGGAGAAAACATCGTCGTCGCTCTCTTCCTCCAACTCCCCGTCAACAAGGAACTGGAAGTTATCCTCCCCGTCGGTCAAGGATTCGTCATCCTCAGACCTGACGGCGAAATCCCAATCCGCCTCGTCCCACCACAGTGGGGCGCGGGCCTCGTACGCCGCTATCGGGTCGTACTCCGGCGTCGGCTTACGGGAGGAGGATGATTGGGAGGAGAGACCCGAAGAGCAGGAGATAGAGGAGGAGTCCATGGTTGCAGAGGAGGGGAGTTTCGATTGCTAATGCAGAACAAGAGGATGAGGAGGCGAACTGCTCGGATGAGGTTAAATAAAGGGGATACAGTGGAAGATGATTCAATGCTGTGGCAGTTTTCGAGGATGCGGTGCCAAAACTGTCAAATCGTGCAGTACGGAGAAGTTGAGAAGGCAAGGCATCATGATGGAAGGGCACTGTAGCGGTTCTGCTCTGCAACGCGTAACCCGATGAAGGAAAACATAGTGGTTTTGGAATTATTATTGCCAAAACCAGGGGCATGTGTTATCGCCGGATTTTAGCCAAATAAGGAGATGGGCCGTGATTGAGATGGGCTTAGAGGATATGCACATAAAGTGTTTCTGAATCGGCCTCGTACGAGAGTTTGGGCTAGATTGCCCGTATATCTGTACATTATGGTAGATTACATTTCAGTTTAGAATTAAGAGATAGAGTATGGTCGTACACAGTTAGGTTTATTCCAAAGATAGAAAGTCTACGGACTATAAATATGTACCTAGGGTTATTGAGAAAAGAGGACGATCACGTTCACAACAAACACAATCTAGGCGCATCGCCACCCCTTGTTTCGAGGGTTTCTTCCGGGTAAGCGTCATGCTGCCCAGATCGCATCTTGCGATCTGAGCAGTATCAGTTTATTCGTTGTTTTGTGTTGCTCGTACTGAAGCCTTGTTGATGGCGAGTAATACCATTATCATAGACATTTTGGGGCTAACATCGATACTTTTTTGATATGTTTGCTTAGATATGCTGCCCCTAAACATCTAGCTGCCTTTGCACCTATCTTAGGTGTAAGGGCAGCATCTTGCTTGGTCTTTATTTAGTAGATCTGATCTATTATGGTTGTTCCTTGTTCTCCAAGGATTAGTTTGATATCCGCATGGTTAGGCCTTGCAAACGGGTTGAACGTTCCAGTAGTGCGTAAGGTATGGTTTGCCGATCCAAGAAGGGTTGTTCCGGGAATCGACTCTGTGTTGGTTTTTAGGCCTCTTCTAGGACTAGTTTTCTACTATCTTTCGTATCTGCCAGGCTCAACTACGCGTAGGACGTTCCAATTATGCGGTGAAAGCCCTAGACTATCATAGATCGATTTAACTTGGTATTGATAAAGCAGGATCCCCATGTTATCGTAGATCCAATGCGAACCATGGGTCAATCGGCTCCTTGAGCCGATTCACAGGGTAACCTGAGAGCCGATCGAGGCTCGGATTTAATGTTTACGTGTCTGCCATGGAGGAAACTAATTGAAGCAATCCATCACCTTCCTGACCAGGTATAGGTCAGGTGGCACGCCCTTGCAATAGCCAGGACGTGTGCCGGTGACATGTTAAGTGAGCTTGCATGCTTTTTCTAAGTTGTAAAAATTAGTCTTGATGCATGTTTAGTACTCTACCAAGTTCCTATAGTAGTTGCCCTCATTTATATGTCTCGAAACCAACTTTTATAATTATTGTTGAAAATTTTCAGAAAAGGAAGATGCATAACCACACCTTTGGAGAAGTGTTCGAAAGGGATACGACAAGAGCGGGAAGGCCCTCAAGGTCAGCCACTCGAGTTAGGCGATCCTATGATGAGGATGTCATTGCACCTAGCTTTGAAGCTGAAGAGGATAATGGAGTTCCTAATGCTTCATCCTTTCCATGCTTTGACTTTTTGCGTAATGCAGGGCTACTTGATGACTTCTTGTTTCTCATCAATAGTGTGGGCTTATCTACCTATATGGAAGATGATAGTGATCAATTTTACAGGCTAACTAAAATCTTTGTTGAAAGCTTTAAATTCAGCAACTCAGCCTTCTCACCATCAGTTAAATTTAGGATTTATGACATGCCTATTACTATGAAGTTGAAGGATTTTTGTGCTGCATTGGATATTACTCCTATAGGTACAGCGAAGAAGATCGAGAACCGTCCCAAAGCTTTGACGGAACTCTATCGAGAAGTTACCAATGATCATGACCGTACCATTCAGCGCGGCAAGATAAGAAACATTCAGCTCCCTGCCATTAGATACTTCGCTTACTATCTTGCTACTACCATTCTTGGTAGGGAGAACACTAACAACATTTCCAGTTATCATCTTGCTTTTCTGGTTGCTGCACTTACTGGAAGTACACCTTATCATCTTGGTGGTCTCATTGCTCGTCGCTTAGCTAGTAAGGGACCTATTTATGGAGGAATTGTTGCCTCACGTATTGTTGCATATCTAGGTCTTCCTGTTGATCCTAGTGATGAGAAATTAACTCCTATTAAGCTTGATATTGCTGTTATGAAGTATCACCAATTTGTCACAACTGACTCTAATCTAGAAAATATTGTCTATTAAATGTTGTTTATTGACGGGGATGAGAGGGAAATCCCTTTGCCGCAGACTGATTTGTTCAGTGTTCGCAGAAAGCCGTGGTCGCGCTCTAAGGAGGAGGTGGATGAGGAGCTGAGGATACGTGGTTTCCACCAGCAGCATGACTCTGAGGACGCCGAGCCCTCCGACGGGTACACCGTCACGTATCCTGGTGCGTCTTCCAGCATGTACCAAGGGCAGGATCCTTCTTCATCATACTACGGAGGTGCCACCTCATGGGCACCGTGGGGTTGATCTCCACTTAGGCCAAAAGCCTAAGCTTGGGGGGAGGTATGCCGGCATCACTCACTCATTGCATATTACAATTGCCGGATACTTGTACATACTTGTTTCGCTTCTTATGGTTGCCTCTAATATGAGGAAGATGATATTTGGGGAAGTGCTGTCTAAAAACGGATTCTGGACTGACACTAAAAAAATTCCTAAAAAGAGCCAGAACGTTATTTTGAGAAGCCAATTTTTTTGCATGTTCCCCAGGTTATTATCTAACTTTCATTAGTTGAGCACTTTTTGAGTTGAACAGCGGAAGATTTTCGTAAAAAATGATTACTGTACTGATGTCAAGTTTTACTGATTTCTGCTACTTTGTGTTTATGTGACTCTTTTAGTTTTCATTCTCTTGTTTTTGCTTTGTTTGCCTGTTTCCTTTTGTTCTTGTTTTCAATTCGAAAACACCAAAAATATTTGTTGTTCTTCTTTGGTTTTGTAAAGTTTATTATGGAGTTCAGCGGTCTCCGGTGGTTGGAGCTTGGTTTTCATTTCATATTATTCAAGCTACACAAGTGAAAGGCAATAATGATGATCTACGATAACTCGACTGTGGTGAGAGGCTGGTATGAACTCTATTTGTTTTCATTTTTGTACATATACTCATCCATGTGAGCATGCTTAGTTGGTTCATGTGAGGTATATGTCATTTAATGAAAGTCTAGTAGTTCATGATCTCTCATGTTTAGCTCCAATTTATTAATATGAGTAGCATGTCATAAATATTTGCTTGCATTGTTTTATTCATAGATAGGTATGATATTGTGGTATCCTCCTCTGAATAATTCATTTGAATCGACTTGGGACATGTTCACGCATGCATATGACTGAAAAACAAAAGTCAATTAAGCCTCGATGATTTACTTTGCCTCAGAGTTCTTGTATCACTTTTATGCCTCCGTTAATTTATTTTGTCGCAAGCATGATTATGACAGTTATTGATCTCTTGATTGTCGCTTCCCGACCTATTGCTAGCCTTCACTTGTACTGAGCGAGAATGCTGCTCGTGCTTCCAAACCCACGAAAACCAAGTTATTCCAAAGTGTCCACCATAAATACCTATGCATGGCATTTCAAACCATTCCAAGTAAATTCTCATGTGCTACCTTTAAAACCTTCAAAGTACTTCTCAATTTGTGTCAATGTTTTATAGCTCATGAGGAAGTATGTGGTGTTTTATCTTTCAACCTTGTCATTTACTCTCGACGGACTTTCACCAATGGACTAGTGGCACATCCGCTTATCCAATAATTTTGCAAAAAGAGCCGGCAACGGGGTGCCCAACCCCAATTAATTAACTTTCATTAATAATTCTCTTCACATGTTTTGCCCCGATTTATCGATAAGCAACTTAATTTGCAAATAGACACTCCTCCATGGTATGTGAATGTTGGAAGGCACCCAAGGATTCGGTTAGCCAAGGCTTGTGAAAGCAAAGGTTGGGGGGAGTGTCATCCATAATGAAACTAAAATACATGTGTAAACTAAAGACAAGAGGGATGATCTACCTTGCTGGTAGAGATAACGTCCTTCATGGGAGCCGCTCTTGAAAGTCTGGTTGACGAGGTAGTTAGAGTGCCCACTACCATTCGTTGACAACAACAAGCACCTCTCAAAACAATTTTACTTCTGTTTTAAAAATGAAAAGCTCTAGCACATGTTAAATCCCTGCTTCCCTCTGCGAAGGGTCAATCTGTTAGTTTTATGTTGAGTCATCATCCTTTCTTTGAGCACCTTCTTGAGAGCATAATTGTCATTCTTAGTGTAATATGCTTGTCCCAAAATATAGTTAACTGTGGTATAGCTTTGATGCTTTTATCTTTGATAATCTTTACTTCTAGTCTTTCCATGAATTTCAGAGGTGCCTAGGCATTTATGTTTTGCTGTACAAATACGGGCAAGCGAGATACCAATATCTTTTTATGAGCATTGCAATCCTGCTGATAGATATGTTCCATGATGCTTATTATTAGTTTGTTGGTATCTTTTCCATGATTGACATAACTATTAGATAACTTTATTTGCATTTATCTTATTATGAATTGCCTAAGTACTTGTCCATATCATGAGAATATTTACATCATATGAACAAATGTGTTCGTGAAAGTTCTTTTATCGCACTCAGTTGTTAAGCGATTTGCTTGAGGACAAGCAATAAGCTAAGCTTGGGGGAGTTGATACGTCCAAAATGTATCTACTTTCCCGAACACTTTTGCTATTGTTTTGCCTCTAATTTGTGTATTTTGGATACAACTAACACGGACTAACGCTGTTTTCAGCAGAATTGCCATGGTGTCTTATTTTTGTGCAGAAAATCAACTTTCAGGAAAATCCCCAGATATAATTGCAATGGGCCTATTTTCACAGAAGATTGACGGAGCCAGAAGACGAGACGGAGGGGGACCACGAGGCGCCCACACCACCAGGCGGCGCGGTGGGCCCCTGGGCCGCGCCGGCCTATGGTGGCGCCGCCTCGGCCAGCCTCCGACGCTCCCCTCTGGACTACTTAAGGCCTCTGACCTAAAAACGCAAGGGGGTTCGACCAATTTGCCAGAAGACATCCAGAACTCCGCCGCCATCGCGAAACTCCGTATCGGGACCAGAAACTCCGTTCTGGCACCCTGCCGGGACGGGGAATTGGAGGAGATCATCGCCATCATCACCACCGACGCCTCTCCATCAACCATCAATGCTTCCCCATCCATGTGTGAGTAATTTCCCTGCTGTAGGCTGAAGAGGATGGTAGGGATTGGATGAGATTGTTGATGTAATAGCATAAGATTGTTAGGGCATAGTGCCTAGTATCCGTAGTTGGTACTTTTATGATATTGTTGCAACTTGTTATGCTTAATGCTTGTCACTAGGGCCCGAGTGCCATGATTTCAGATCTGAACATGTTATTGATTCATGATGATATTCATTGTTTTATGATCTTACCTGCAAGTTGTATACACATATTGCTGTCCGGAAGCCGAGGCCCCAAAGTGACATAAATTGGGACAACCGGAGGGGAAGGCGGTGATATGAGGATCACATGTGTTCACGGAGTGTTAATGCTTTGCTCCGGTGCTCTATTAAAAGGAGTACCTTAATTACCAGTAGATTCCCTAGAGGCCCGGCTGCCACCGACTGGTAGGACAAAAGATGTTGTGCAAGTTTCTCATTGCGAGCACGTACGACTATATACGGAACACATGCCTATGGTTGTTTAGTACTTGGATACTGTTTTATTACTATCTACAAATACCCTGCCTTGATTGTTACATGAGTTCTCTTATCCATGCAGCGCCCGTTCATCCATCCATGTGCCTACAGTATTTTAATCCTGATGTTTACTATAATCACTACTGTTGTCTTTATTACACTGCTGCTTATATTTCACTACTGATACTGCTATAAAACTGTTGCTACTGATAAACTCTTGCGAGCAAGTCTGTTTCCAGGTGCAGCTGAATTGACAACTCCGCTGTTAAGGCTTACAAATATTCTTTGGCTCCCCTTGTGTCGAATCAATAAATTGGGTTTTACTTCCCTCGAAGGCTGTTGCGATCCCCTATAGTTGTGGGTTATCACTCATGCATAACACTTCCTATAAGTTGCTCGCCTCGTGCATAATATACTAATAGTGCTCACACCTTGTCCTAATTAGCTTGGATTTCCATGGATTTTCATCGCATACATATGTTTCAACCAAGTGTCACAAAGGGGTGCCTCCTTGCCTCCTGTACAAAGGTCCTAGGAGATGAATCTCATTTGATTTCTCAATTTTGATAAACTCAACTTTTTGGACATCCATACCGGGAAGACAAGGACAACAGATATTTGGACTTTTGTCCAACTGAAACTACCACCATGTGAACATGGCTTTTTTTGGCGGCCCAATGTTCCTCTCTAAAAATATGCATACTCCAATCTTTGCAACTCATGGTAAATCTCCCTTACTTCAAACAATATGAGCATGCATAGTAATCCACATGATATTCAACAACGGCACATTGATGGTGTTCCCCATGACAGCATGGTTATCACACAACAAGCAACTTATAAGAACTGAAATGCATAAGACATAAAACTTACCACAATAGTATTTAGACTACTTTCCCATGAGCTATAAAGTACACAAAACAAGTGATAATAATTTTGAAGGTTTAAAGGTAGCACACAAGCAATTCACTTTGGAGTGGCACCGAAATACCACACATAGGTATGTATGGTGGACACAATTGGATCTTTAGTTTTTAGTAGTTGGATGCACGAGTAGAGATCATACTCAGTACAAGTGAAGGCTAGCAATAGACTAGGAAGTGACAATCAAGAAAGCAGTAACTGTCATAATCATGTTTGCGACGGATAAAATTAACGGAAGCATAAAAGTAATACAAGAACTCCGAGTCAAGATAAATCATCGAGGTTTAAATGACTTTTGTTTTAGTATTATGCATGCTTGAGCATGTGCCAAGTCGATTCAAATGAAACGTTCAGAGGAGGATACCACAATGTCACACTGTTATATGAATAGAGCAATGCAAGCAAACATCTATATGACATGTTACCTAATATTAGTAAATTGGAACTAACCATGAGAGAGCATAAACTACTGAGCATCATCAAGTAGCATACACCTTACACAACCAAACAAAGAATGTTCACATAAATGAGTATATGTACAAAAATGAAAACAAATAGAGTTCATACCTGCCTCTCACCACAACTCGAATTGCCGTGACCGTCATTATTGATATTCACTTGTGTGACTTGAATACTATGAAATGAGAACCCAGCTCCAATGAAGTCACGGAACACCATTGAACCCTGCAGCATCTATACAAAACCAAAGAAGAACAACAAATATTTTTGGGTTTTCGATTTTTTAATCAACACACAAAGCAAAATCTTTTTGGATTTTCGCATAGCAAACCATAGTGAGAAAATGAAGCAAACTAAGAAGAAAATGAAGAGAAAGAACAGAAATATTTTTGATATTTTTGTGTTTTGGAAAGTAGAAACAAAATCAAGAACAACAAAAATAAAGAAAACTAAAATAAACACGCAAATGCAACAAGTGGCAGAAATCTGCCAACCCAGAACAGCAAGCAAAGATTGATTTTTATGAAAATGTTCGGAAGCTCATCTCGAAAAGTGCTCAACGAACGAAAGTTATATAACAACCTGGGGCATATTCTCAAAAATTGGCAGCTCAAAATTCTATTCTGGATATTTATACGAACTTTTACGGTGACAACACATAATCTGTTTTTAGACAGCAACTCCCCAAATTCTTACCTCCTTCCTATTAGAGGCTATCCTTGGTATAAAAACGAAATAAATAGGCTAAGGAGAGGTTATTACAGTAGAAACAACTTCCAAGATTCAAATAAAGATAAATTACCGAAACAAAACTAACAAGAACAAAAAGAAAGCGAAACATGGATATACAAAGTTCCGACAGAGTATGATGTGTAGATGAGTGAGATGTCGGTATACCCCCCAAAGCTTAGGATTTTGGCCTAAGTGGAGATAAACCCCATGGTGAGTAGTGGCTCCAGGATGGTGGGTCATCCCTAGCATGATCATACCCAGGCCCTCGTGAGGAAGAATAAGATGAAGACCCATAGTCATAGTCAGGTTGCTGATATGGGAACCCAGCAGTGTTGGAGGGATGGATGAAGTTATCTTCGCCCTCCCCTCCATCGTCCTGTACATGTCGCTCCTGCCCCGCTATGTATGTGTCAAGCTCTTGTTCCGTGAGTGACCATCCTTTCCTGGCATCAAGGTTAAGCAAAAGGGGCGCAGACAAATTGACTAGGCGGTCGGTCTTAGTTACCCACCGAGATAATGATTTTCTTTTGAAAAAGATAATTTCATAAGGTAGGTAGTACATGTTAGCTTCGTACGAAACAAATTGATGTTGCATCATTGAATTAAGTTCAAGCCTCTCTAATGGAAATTAAAAATCCAAAGCATGTGGTGCTAGACCGTGAAAAGCTAACAAACGAGAGGCAACGAGGTACACAAACTCCCCCTTTCTCGCGGTTAATAGTAAGGCGGGAGGCTATCAAAGCACCCAAATTATATTCTCTATCTTGTTTCAAGGTAGCAGCTAGGAAGGCTAAATCATGAGAGGATAATTTGCTTGCAACCTTTCTAGCTAGAATGCACTTAGTAATAAAATAAGCAAAATACCGAATAGAAGGAAGTTGAATGCATCGGATTTTACCATCCTCCTCTAAGAAGCTCCTCCACTGAAAAATTTCTTTATAGAGTTCCAGCAATGGTTTGGGTATATCCTTGATTTTTTCGCATGATCCCCATTGTGGCACTCTGATAGCTGCACAGAAATCATCGAGATGCAAATCGACAGCTATATTATATATATTTGTAATGAACCATGGGGTTAGGCAATTTCCAACTAAATCTGAAGTCCTGCACTACAGACATAGTTAGCTTAACATGTTGGTATGGTTCACCATCAACAAAACTTTCCAACCTTGCATTGGAAACCAATGTCCGGAAATCCCGCAGAATTCCTACAGCACTCATGAATTCCACACATGGATAAAGAGAAGGAAAAACTACTTCTTCCCGGTGAACCTTCATGACTTCATTCAACTCCGGTTCTTGTTGGTTGAGTTGATATTCATTGCCTTCCATCTCTGGAATTTTTAACAAACCTCATAAAAAATGGTTTTAAGACAAACAAATGAAGGAGAACACTATGGAGACTTATAAGAGGACTAAACATGCATCAAAACAACTTGTCCCATCATAATAGAAGCATGCAAGCTCACTTAGAATGTCATCTACATCAGCAAAATATTTAAGATATACTTCACCAATCAAAATTCTACTTGGATAATCGGAGGAGTCACATACCGGAGAGCAAATGCTTCAAATTTCAGCAAGAAATATGGGCTGAGGAAGGAGATAAAAAATTCGCGATGAAAAACAGCGAGAGCACGGGTTTGAGCAATGGTGGGGTGCTTTTTGGGAGAGATAAGAGAATGGCAGAGGAGGGAGCAAGTGGAGGGCCAGGGGGCCCCACACCTGGCCTTAGCGAGGCCAGGGTGTGCCCCATGCCACCACATGGTGTGGCCGGCCTGTGGGCCCCATGGGCTGCCTCAGGTGCTCTCTGCCCCTTTTCATGCGTAAAAATTTTCTATACATTTTCTGGAATTTTTCGAGAAACTTTATTTTGGGCAATTTTCAGAATTTGAATAATGAATCTATCGCAGGAAAACATTATGGAATGATGAAAAAAATTCAAAACCAAATCTATAGAAACTCTAAAACATTCTAATATAAATTTAATCAATGGAACATATGTGAAAACATAGTTTCATTCATCCAAAATTATTTTGCTAACAAGGTTGATCAAGTCTTGTTATCAAAACAATTTCATCTGAAGTAAAACTTTGCATTTCACACATTGATTATGTTACCTCAATCTCGACGGGAATAGTTCCAATCATGACAATATTATTCTCTTTCTTTGGCTTGGGCAAAGGCAAATGAAATTTCCCAATTTGGATGGTACCAACATTAATAATTGACTTTTGACCATAATTCACATCAATATTCTTGGGAAAATAAACCGTATGCTCTTTGTCATCGACATTAAAAGTTACTTTTCCTTGGTTCCAATCAATAAAAGCCCATGCAGTGTTAAGAAAAGGTCTCCCAAGAATAATAGACATATTATCATCTTTTGGCATTTCCAACACAAAAAAGTCAGTTAGTATCATACAATGATGAGAAACTTGAACAGGAACATCCTCACATATACCAACAGGAATAGTAGTAGACTTATCAGCCATTTGCAAGGATATATCAGTTGGTATTAATTTTTCTAGATCAAGTCTTCTATAGAGAGAAAAATGCATAACACTAACTCCTACTCCCAAGTCACATAGAGAAGTTCTAACATAATTATTTTTGATGGAGCATGGAATAGTGGGTATACCTGGATCACCAAGCTTCTTTGGAACCTTACCATTAAAAGACTAATTAGCGAGCATAGTGGAAATTTCCTCATTTGGAATCTTCCTCTTATTGGAGACAATATCTTTCATATACTTTGAATAAGGAGGCAATTTAATAGCATCAGTCAAAGGAATTTGCAAAAACAAAGGTTTCATCCATTCACAAAACTTATTATAATGTTCTTCCTCCTTTAATTTAGGTTTCTTATCAGGAAAAGGCATTGGTTTTTGCACCCAAGGTTCTCTTTCACTACCATGTTTAGTAGCAATGAAACCTTCCTTAGTGTATTTTGTATTCTTAGTATGCTTTTCAGGTTCTTCTTCAATTTCTTCTGTATCACAAGCATCATTTTTATCATTACCACTTTCAGTTTCAGCATCAGAAATAGATATACTATTAGGATCCTTAGTAGGTTCAGAGAATTCTACAACAGTTCTATGTTTCTTCTTCTTTTTTCTTAGACTTAGTCCTAGTATCGTCAACTCATTGAGAATCGTGTTCAATTCTCTTTGGGTGTCCTTCAGGATATAGAGGATCCTGAGTAGAAACACCACTTTTAGTTCTTATTTCATAAGCATGTTTTTCCCTAGAAGCATTAACTAGCAAATGTTTTTGCACCTTGGTGAGCTGATCAATTTGAGTTTGAACCATATGGAAATATTTAACAAGCATTTTCACATCATTAGAGGTTCTTTCCACAATATCATGCATATTATTGATAGCTCTAGAATTTTCCATTTGGTGATGTTCCACTCTCTTATTAAAATTATCTTGATTAACATTATAATTATCAAATTCATATAAACATTGATCATGAGGTTTGGAGTATGGAATATCTCTACTATCAAAGCGTTGGAGAGAGTGTACCTCAATAGTGGAAGAACGAGGGATTGGCTTACATAATTCTTCTATAGGTGGTAGATTCTTCACATCTTCATATTTAATACCCTTCTCCTTAAGACATTTCCTGGCTTCCCTCACCACTTCATCATTTAATTCAATCATTCCTCTTTTCTTCGGCATTAGTATTGGCTCTGGTGTAGTCCAATCATCATAATTCTTTCTTATTTTAGCCAATAATTCCTGAGCTTCATCCGGAGTTCTTTTCCTGAAAACACAACCAGCACAACTATCCAGGTATGTCTTAGATTCAACGGTTAGTCCATTATAGAATATATCAAGGATTTCATTTTTAGCTAATGGATGTTTAGGTAATGCTCTAATTAAAGAACAAAGTCTTGCCCACGATTCAGGCAATTTCTCTCCTTCTACCTGCACAAAGTCAAAGATTTTCTGCAAAGCAGCATGTTGAGCACTAGCAGGAAAATATTTCTGAAAAAATGCATTAACCAAACCAGTAGGACTATCAATAGATCCAGGAGATAAATTATCATACCAAATTTTAGTTGCTCCTTTCAGAGAGAAAGGGAAATTTTTAGTGACAAAGTAAGTGCGTATCTTAATATCATTGGAGAATAAATTGCTCAAAGTAGAGAGTTCATTCATATGTTTCATAGCACTTTCATTTTCAGTACCACAAAAAGGTTCTTTCTCAACAATATATATGTACGATAAACCCATAGAGAAATCATAATCCTCATCTCTAATATTTATGGGGGAGATGTGGCAAATTTTAGAATAAGGAGACAAATTATATCTAAGAGCTCGTCTTGCAAGAAGACTTCTCATAACACTTGCATCTCTAGTAGCATGACATTCTTCAATGACGTCACCATCAAGTTCAATATAATTTTCATCAAGATCATCACTAGGATTCCCCCTAGCTTGAGGTGAACTAACAGGTGTAATAATATTTTTAGCATTTTCAATTTGTTTAGCTCTAGCAATTGTAGTATCTAGGAAAGGACCTAACAAACCACTCTTATCAAGAACAGTAGAAGCATCATCAAAATCATTAGGACCATTATCAGATTCAACAAAAGTAGCAGTAGCATGTGGTGGAGTAAGAAGCTTACTCATAACAGATGGTGAATCAAGAGCGACAGAGGTGTTCAGAGTTGTACCTCTTCTTGTAGTGGATGACAATATAGGGAAATTCGATTCAGGAACTTTCCCCATAATTAATAAATTATAGCGAACAATATCACCTTCAAGTGAGCTTGTAAATAAAGCTATGCTCCCCGGCAACGGTGCCAGAAAATAGTCTTGATGACCCACAAGTATAGGGGATTGCAACAGTCTTCGAGGGAAGTAAAACCCAAATTTATTGATTCGAGACAAGGGGAGCCAAAGAATATTTATAAGCTTTAACAAGTGAGTTGTCAATTCACCTGCACATGAAAATAGACTTGCTCGCAACAGTTTATCAGTAGTAACAGTTTTATAGCAGTGGTAGTAGTGAAGTAACAGCAATACCAAAATAAAAACAACAGTAGCGATGATTGTAGTGGACAACAAGATTAAAATACGGTAGGCACAAGGATGGATGATCGGGCGTTGCATGAATGAGAGAGTCCATGTAATAGCAAGACATAGGTATTGCAAGTAATAATGATAAAAGCATCCTATCATAATATAACCATAGACGTGTGTTCATATTTAGTCGTGCGTGCTCGCAATGAGAAACTTGCATGACATCTTTTGTCCTACCAGCCCATTGTAGCGGGGCCTCTAGGGAAACTACTGATAATTAAGGTAATCCTTTTAATAGAGTACCGGAGCAAAGCGTTAACACTCTGTGAACACACGTGATCCTCGCATTATAGCCATACCCTCCAGTTATCCCAATTAATAAACATCACTTTGGGGCCTCGGGTTCCGGACAACGATATGTATACAACTTGCAGATATGATCAAAAACAATAATTATCATCATGATTCATTAAGATGTTCAGATCTGAGATCATGGCACTCTGGCCCAAAGTGACAAGCATTAAGTATAGCAAGTTGCAACAATGTCCAAAATACTAACAACGGATACTAGGCACTATGCCCATAACAATCTTATAGCTATTACATGATCAATCTCATCCAATCCCTACCATCCCCTACAGCATACAACGGGGAATTACTCACACATGGATAGGGGAATCATGGATGGTTGATGGAGAGGCGTCGGTGATGGCGATAATGTCCTCCAAATCCCCGTCCCGGCAGGGTGCCAGAACAGAGTTTCTAGTCCCCGGATTGGGGTTTCTGGTGGCGGCGGAGCAACAGAACTCTTTCTGGAAAAACGTTGAACCCCCCTTGGTTTTCAGGTCAGGGGCTTCTTATAGTGCGAAGGAGAGGTCGAAGGGGTGGCCGAGGCGGCCAGACCACCCCTTGGCGCGACCAAGGCCTGGCCCGCACCAAGGGTGGGTGTGGGCCCCTCGTGGGCCCCCTCCGTCTCGTCTTTTGGCTTTGGGAGTCTTCAGGTGAAATATTGGTTTTTCTATATTTTCCGGGAATTTTCCGGAAAGTTGGATTTCTGCACAAAAAACGAGACACCAGAGCAATTATGCTGAAAACAATGTTAGTCCGTGTTAGTCGTATTCAAAACACACAAGATAGAGGGCAAACAACAGCAAAAGTGTTCAGGAAAGTAGATACGTTTTGGACGTATCATGAGGTACGCCACGTTGGAGAGATGCGAGCTACCACGAAGGTCTCCCGAACGCAATGAAAGCTCACCTTCTTCTCCAAGCCAATTTCAAGAAGGACAAAGGCTTTTCCCTTATGTCTAGCTTGTCATACACTCGGAGATGGCAAGATCTAGAACCAGTTCACAACCTCCACGAAGGAGAACCCCGACCCTCTTCACAATCTTCCACAAAGAGGTCACCAGAGCACCAACCACCAAACCAACTAGGAGGTCTCTCTCCAAGAATAACAAGCTCATGGTCTCTCAGTCAAACAAATCGTAATGGAGAGATCAACAATTATGCAAGCATGCAAAAGCAAGAACACCAAGAGTGTTCAAATCCTCCACACTCAAATCCCACCAAAGCAACAAATGCTATGTATGAACTAGAGAGGAAGAACAAATGAAGAATTCAATAAATGAATCCAAGATCTAGATCTCAAGGGTTCCCCTCACTTAGAGTAGGAATTGATTGGTGTAGTTGTAAATCTAGATCTCTGATGTCTACTCACGCTTCTTTTCCTGTAGACAGTGTTGGGCCTCCAAGAGCAGAGGTTTGTAGAACAACAGCAAGTTTTCCCTTAAGTGGATCACCCAAGGTTTATCGAACTCAGGGAGGAAGAGGTCAAAGATATCCCTCTCATGCAACCCTGCAACCACAAAGCAAGAAGTCTCTTGTGTCCCCAACACACCTAATACACTTGTCAGATGTATAGGTGCACTAGTTCGGCGAAGAGATAGTGAAATACAGGTGGTATGAATGTATATGAGCAGTAGTAACGGCACCAGAAAATAGCTTGATGCTACAACTGGCGTGTGGTTGATGGTGGTAATATTGCAGGCAGTAGAGATGCAGTAAAATAGTAAACAAGCAGTGATGATTGCAGTATTTGGGAACAAGGCCTAGGGATTATACTTTCACTAGTGGACACTTTCAACATTGATCACATAACAGAATAGATAAATGCTATACTCTACACTCTCTTGTTGGATGATGAACACCACTAATTGTGTAGGATTACACGAACCCTCAATGCCGGAGTTAACAAGCTCCACAATATTCGATATTCATATTTAAATAACCTTAGAGTGCATGATAGATAAATAGTGATACAAAACACATTGTAATCATAAAGGGATATAAATAAGCACTTCACTATGCTATTCATAACAGTGAATAAGTATTCTGTGAAATATAGCCTAAGAGACCCACACGGTGCGCACACTGTCACCTTTACACACGTGGGACAAGGAGTCTCCGGAGATCACATAAGTAAAATCCACTTGACTAGCATAACGACATCTAGATTACAAGCATCATCATATGAATCTCAATCATGTAAGGCAGCTCATGAGATTATTGTATTGAAGTACATAGGGAGAGAGATTAACCACATAGCTACCGGTACAGCCCTTAGCCTCGATGGAGAACTACTCCCTTCTCATGGGAGACATCAGCGTTGATGAAGATGGCGGTGGAGATGGCAGCGGTGTCGATGAAGAAGCCTTCCGGGGGCACTTCCCCGTCCCGACGGCGTGCCGAAACAGAGACTCCTGTCCCCTAGATCTTGGCTTCGCGATGGCGGCGGCTCTGGATGGTTTCTCGTATCGTGGCTCTCGGTACTGGGGGTTTCGCGACGAAGGCTTTAAGTAGGCGGAGGAGATAGGTCAGGGGGGCACACGAGGGCCCCACACGATAGGCCGGCGCGGCCAAGGGCCAGGCCGCGCCGCCCTAGTGTCTGGGCACCTCGTGGCCCCACTTCGTGAGTCCTTCGGTCTTCTGGAAGCTTCATGTGAAAATAGGCCCCTGGGCGTTGATTTCGTCCAATTCCGAGAATATTTCCTTACTAGGATTTCTGAAACCAAAAACAGCAGAAAACAACAATCGGCTCTTCGGCATCTCGTTAATAGGTTACTGCCGGAAAATGCATAAATATGACATAAAGTATGCATAAAACATGTAGATATCATTAATAATGTGGCATGGAACATAAGAAATTATCGATACGTCAGAGACGTATCAGCATCCCCAAGCTTAGTTCCTGCTCGTCCCGAGTAGGTAAACGATAACAAAGATAATTTCTGGAGTGACATGCCATCATAACCTTGATCATACTATTGTAAGCACATGTAATGAATGCGATGATCCAAACAATGGTAAATGACATGAGTAAACAAATGAATCATATAGCAAAGACTTTTCATGAATAGTACTTTCAAGACAAGCATCAATAAGTCTTGCATAAGAGTTAACTCATAAAGCAATAATTCAAAGTAAAGGTATTGAAGCAACACAAAGGAAGATGAAGTTTCAGCGGTTGCTTTCAACTTATAACATGTATATCTCATGGATATTGTCAATGTAAAGTAATATAACAAGTGCAATATGCAAGTATGTAGGAATCAATGTACAGTTCACACAAGTGTTTGCTTCTTGAGGTGGAGAGAGATAGGTGAACTGACTCAACATAAAAATAAAAGAATGGCCCTTCGCAGAGGGAAGCATCGATTGCTATATTTGTGCTAGAGCTTTTATTTTGAAAACAAGAAACAATTTTGTCAACGGTAGTAATAAAGCATATGTGTTATGTAAATTATATCCTACAAGTTGCAAGCCTCATGCATAGTATACTAATAGTGCCCGCACCTTGTCCTAATTAGCTCGGATTACCTGGATTATCACCGCAATACATATGTTTTAACCAAGTGTCACAAAGGGGTACCTCTATGCCGCCCGTACAAAGGTCTAAGGAGAAAGCTCGCATTGGATTTCTCGCTTTTGATTATTCTCAACTTAGACATCCATACCGGGACAACATAGACAACAGATAATGGACTCCTCTTTTATGCATAAGCATTCAACAATTATTAATTTTCTCATATGAGATTGAGGATATTTGTCCAAAACTGAAACTTCCACCATGGATCATGGCTTTAGTTAGCGGCCCAATGTTCTCTAACATTATGCATGCTCTAACCATTCTAGTGGTAAATCTCCCTTACTTCAGACAAGACGTACATGCATAGCAACTCACATGATATTCAACAAAGAGTAGTTGATGGCGTCCCCAGGAACATGGTTATCGCTCAACAAGCAACTTAATAAGAGATAAAGTGCATAAGTACATATTCAATACCACAATAGTTTTTAGGCTATTTGTCCCATGAGCTATATATTGCAAAGATGAAGAATAGAAATTTTAAAGGTAGCACTCAAGCAATTTACTTTGGAATGGCGGAGAAATACCATGTAGTAGGTAGGTATGGTGGACACAAATGGCATAGTGGTTGGCTCAAAGATTTTGGATGCATGAGAAGTATTCCCTCTCGATACAAGGCTTAGGCTAGCAAGGCTATTTGAAACAAACACAAGTATGAAGCGGTGCAGGAAAACTCACATAAAAGACATATTGTAAACATTATAAGACTTTACACCGTCTTCCTTGTTGTTCAAACTCTTACTAGAAATTATCTAGACCTTAGAGAGACCAATTATGCAAACCAAATTTTAGCAAGCTCTATGTATTTCTTCATTAATAGGTGCAAAGTATATGATGCAAGAGCTTAAACATGAGCACAACAATTGCCAAGTATCACATTATCCAAGACATTTTACCAATTACTACATGTAGCATTTCCCGTTTCCAACCATATAACAATTTAACGAAGAAGATTCAACCTTCGCCATGAATATTATGAGTAAAGCCTAAGGACATATTTGTCCATATGCAACAGCGGAGCGTGTCTCTCTCCCACACAATGAATGCTATGATCCATTTTATTCAAACAAAACAAAAACTAAAACAAACCGACGCTCCAAGCAAAGTACATAAGATGTGATGGAATAAAAATATAGTTTCACTAGAGGAACCTGATAATGTTGTCGATGAAGAAGGGGATGCCTTGGGCATCCCCAAGCTTAGACGCTTGAGTCTTCTTGAAATATGCAGGGGTGAACCACCGGGGCATCCCCAAGCTTAGAGCTTTCACTCTCCTTGATCATATTGTATCATCCTCCTCTCTCGATCCTTGAAAACTTCCTCCACACCAAACTCAAAACAACTCATTAGAGGGTTAGTGCACAATTAAAATTTATATGTTCAGAGGTGACATAATCATTCTTAACACTTCTGGACGTTGCACAAAGCTACTAAAATTCAATGGAATCTAAAGATCCATCAAGCATAGCAAAACAGGCAATGCGAAATAAAAGGCAGAATCTGTCAAAAACAGAACAGTTCGTAAAGACGAATTTTATTGAGACACCAGACTTGCTCAAATGAAAATGCTCAAATTGAATGAAAGTTGCGTACATATCTGAGGACCACTCACGTAAATTGGCATAATTTTCCGAGTTAACTACAGAGAATTAGGCCCAGATTCGTGATAGTAAAGAAATCTGTTTCTGCGCAGTAATCCAAATCTAGTATGAACCTTACTATCAACGACTTTACTTGGCACAACAATGCAAAAAAACTAAGATAAGGAGAGGTTGCTACAGTAGTAACAACTTCCAAGACTCAAATATAAAATAAAAGTGCAGTAGTAAAACATGGGTTGTCTCCCACAAGCGCTTTTTTTAACGCCTTTCAGCTAGGCGCAGAAAGTGTGTATCAAGTATTATCAAGAGATGGTGCATCTACAGCGGGGTTTGGAGTTTTCTCAACCATGCATTGTATTTTGGATACATAAGTTTCAGCGGCTCCCTTTTCATTAGTATTGGGCTTGCTACTCTCATCAAACAAATTTTCAGGAACAAGCCAAGCATAGTTATCATCTAGAGCTTCATGCATTGCTAGGAGCTTACAAGGTATTTGTGCTTTAATCTCCCCACCATCATTAACATTATTAGTGTACTTAATTCTATCCATATCCATCTTTTCAAGTGTTCTTTTAAAATCGGTGATCATACCAAGCCTCTCATGCTTACTAAAAACTTTTCTAGCTTCTTTGGCTATATCCTCAAATTCTCGCACTAGGACTTTTAGAACAAAATCTCTCTTCTCTCCCTCTCCATATCAGAAATTGTACGGAACATGTGTTGTATCATGGGGTTGAGACTAATAAATCTAGCTTCCATCATGCGTACCAAACAAACAGAGGCATCTTCATAGGTAGGGACAGCTTTTGCAAGGGGTATATCTTTAAGATCTTCATGCATACTAACATGGGTGAAAAATTCTTCTATATTATCTCTTCCAATTATAGACCCTTGTCCTACCGGTATATCTTTTACAGTAAAATTAAAAGGAAACATGATGAAATAAGTAAAGCAAATGCAAGTAACTAATTTTTGTGTGTTTTTTAATATGGAGATTGCAAACAAGACAGTAAATAAAGTAAAACTAGCAACTAATTTTTTTGTATTTTGATATAATGCAGAAAACAAAGTACTAAATAAAATAAAGTAAGACAAAAACAAAGTAAAGAGATTGGAAGTGGAGACTCCCCTTGCAGCGTGTCTTGATCTCCCCGGCAACGGCGCCAGAAAACAGTCTTGATACGCGTACAACACGCGATCGTTGGGAACCCCAAGAGGAAGGTGTGATGCGTACAGCGACAAGTTTTCCCTCAGTAAGAAACCAAGGTTTATCGAACCAGTAGGAGCCAAGAAGCACGTTGAAGGTTGATGGCGGCGAGATGTAGTGCGGCGCAACACCAGGGATTCCGGCGCCAACGTGGAACCTGCACAACACAACCAAAGTACTTTGCCCCAACGAAATAGTGAGGTTGTCAATCTCACCGGCTTGCTATAACAAAGGATTAGATGTATAGTGTGGATGATGATTGTTTGCAGAAAATAGTAGAACAAGTATTGCAGTAGATTGTATTCGATTAAAAGAATGGACCGGGTCCACAGCTCACTAGAGGTGTCTCTCCCATAAGATAAATAGCATGTTGGGTGAACAAATTACAGTTGAGCAATTGACAAATAAAGAGGGCATGACCATGCACATACATGATATGATGAGTATTGTGAGATTTAATTGGGCATTACGACAAAGTACATAGACCGCTATCCAGACATGCATCTATGCCTAAAAAGTCCACCTTCAAAGTTATCATCCGAACCCCTTCCAGTATTAAGTTGCAAACAACAAACAATTGCATTAAGTATGGTGCGTAATGTAATCAACAACTACATCCTCGGACATAGCATCGATGTTTTATCCCTAGTGGCAACAACACATCCACAACCTTAGAACTTTCTATTACTGTCCTAGATTTAATGGAGGCATGAACCCACTATCGAGCATAAATACTCCCTCTTGGAGTTACTAGCAAAAACTTGGCCAGAGCCTCTACTAATAACGGAGAGCATGCAAGATCATAAACAACACATAGGTAATAGATTGATAATCAACATAGCATAATATTCTCTATCCATCGGATCCCAACAAACACAACATATAGTATTACAGATAGATGATCTTGATCATGTTAGGCAGCTCACAAGACCCGACAATGAAGCACAATTAGGAGAAGACGACCATCTAGCTACTGCTATGGACCCATAGTCCAGGGGTGAACTACTCACTCATCACTCCGAGGCGACCATGGCGGTGAAGAGTCCTCCGGGAGATGATTCCCCTATCCGGCAGGGTGCCGGAGGCGATCTCCCGAATCCCCCGAGATGGGATTGGCGGCGGCGGCGTCTCCGGGAAGGTTTCTCGTATCGTGGCTCTCGGCACTCGGGGGTTTCGCGACGAAGGCTTTAAGTAGGCGGAGGAGATAGGTCAGGGGGGCACACGAGGGCCCCACACGACAGGCCGGCGCGGCCAAGGGCCAGGCCGCGCCGCCCTAGTATCTGGGCACCTCGTGGTCCCACTTCGTGACTCCTTCGGTCTTCTGGAAGCTTCGTGTGAAAATAGGCCCCTGAGCGTTGATTTCGTCCAATTCCGAGAATATTTCCTTACTAGGATTTCTGAAACCAAAAATGCGAGAAAACAAGAATCGGCTCTTCGGCATCTCGTTAATAGGTTAGTGCCGGAAAATGCATAAATATGACATAAAGTATGCATAAAACATGTAGATATCAGCAATAATGTGGCATGGAACATAAGAAATTATCGATACGTCGGAGACGTATCAATCTCCTCTTTCAAATCCCTCAAGAATATGCAAGAATCATGGGAAGGATGGAGATGAAGCAAGATTTTGAGGTTCAAAAATGTACTAGAGAGAGAGATAGAAAATAGAATGGTTGACCTTGCTTCCTCAAGAAGGACAAATGGATATTTATAGTCCAAGGGAGAAAACTAGACGTTTGGGAGATTTTCGCGACCCAAACGGCAGAGCCGGTTTCCTTGCCGGTTTGGTCCGGCGCACGGACCGGTCGGGCGGAACACCAGATGGTTTCACGTCCTAGGATGAAACCTGGCTGCCCCGCTGATTTCCTCGCTAGATAATTCTGGCCCGCCATAGCAGTGTTCTGTTAAGCCTTTCGGAATAAAACTTTCGGCGGGTTAGCCAGCCCCGCCGGTTCCTGCGCCGGTTTTGCCATGACCCTGATGCATGTAAAATGCATACATGAACTTTGCACTTTATTGCAATATATTACCACAATTTTGCACCTTATATAATCTTATTCCCATGTTTCATGATGTTTTAGGGGATTTTCCAAACAATCCCCCTCCTTCAGCTCTAATTCTGTTTGGCAGGAAACGCCACTTTTTAGTGTTTTTGACTTTCGAGGAGCTACGGGACTCGAAAAAGGGCAAGGTCAGGGGCCACGCTTCAGAAATTTGAAGACGAACAAAATAGCTATAGTGGGCCACCAGGAGGTAAATAGGCTGGGAAAGAAAGATGGTGGCGTGGCCTCCCCCTCTGGTCGCACCACCAGAGCTCTTTCGGCCCTCGAGCGTCCGTTTCACCTCATCTTTTTTGCGAACCAACTTGTTTTGCCCTAAAAACTACTATATATACGACCCCAGGGGTTTTTGTCGAGGCTATGGTGGTGTAGACCAAAAACACAGAAACAGAGAGTCAGCATGCCACCGTCGGCGGAGATCGGAGGGGGGGGGGACGCTGGCGGAATCGCCTTTGGTGGACTCCACCCCCTCCGGTGAAGGCATCAACCCCATCTTCATCATCTTCATCAACATATACATCAAATATTCATCACCCCTCTGCAATCTCTTGGCAAACATGATGTATGATGCAATATATTGTTTTCCCATGATCTATTGTGTCTCTATGCTGATGTTTGAGTAGTGAATTGTTCATGGCAGTTGTTATATAGTTTGTTGTTTGTTGCATACAAGTATTTGTTATCTTCTATGATGGTCTTATGCATTGATATATGACTTCACACATATGTCAAGGGGATGCATAAGGTTATCACCAGTGCATGTTGACAGGATGAGGAATAGGGAGCGATAGAAACCTTGTCCTGATTCTTAGATGCATGTTAACGGGGGGACTTGTTGACCTTTAAACTTATAGCGGTGGTTGTACATTCTCACATATCTTAATAATTCCTTTGTTTGCACATTCCGATGGCCTTAGGATCAATCACTAGGGGTGTACTTGCACATGTATATGGCTACACCTATCTATGGCTCCTCCCTAGAAGAAGCACTAAAAATACTATAATAAGCTTCACTAATTATGACAACCACACAAATGAAATAGCAATTTGGCTGAACACTTGCTATCTTGTGTTAATCCACTTCACTTCAGTTCACTTAATCTCATTGCATTTTACTTTATTGCACTTTAGTTGTCTTGCATATTACTTTTTTGCATTTTAATTTCAGCACTTACAGTTTCTAGTAAAACCTCTGCACACATCATATCTCCTAGCTTTGCATAGAAGGCCATATAAGTGGGTTACAGGCTTTAGAGAATAGCTAGTTTACCTTCAACTCCTCGTGGGTTAGACACTCAAATACTTATCGAATGGTACTGCGGTGATCCCCTGCACTTGGGGGTTATCAGACCCCTCAAACTGTAGTTTTCTCGAAAGAACTAAACTTTTGACAAAGTTCCCAAACTCCGATTGGGATGAAACCAATTTTGTTGGAAAGATAAGGACGAACAGAACCCCAATAAAATAGAAACAATAAAGAATGATTTTACATGATTTACAGAGGAATCCACTCAATGTCAAGAAACGATAAAGACGTTGAAACTCGAAAGTGCAATAGAAGATGCATACAGATTCCGGCTTGTTGAAAAGCATGCAACAAGATCAAGAACCTCACGCAGAGAATCACTAAGAAGCAACAAGAATATATGGATGCAAAGTATGCAAATGATTGAGCTTCCTAAGATGATATGATCAAGTTACCCAACTGAAAGCCCATGTTGATATTGCGGCTATCTATCCTATAACCCGGTCTCCCAACAACCACCTTGAGACCGGTAAATGGAAAACCTAGCGAAGTGATTCATGTAAAATACATACATGAACTTTGTCCTTTATCATATTGAATTCCCACATATTTGCAATATATATGATAAAAATACCATGTTTTACATTGATTTATGGGGATTTATCAATGATCCCCTTTATTTGGTTTATAACTCTGTAGAAGAGGAATTCTCTTCTTCGCCTATTTTTCACTTTCAGAGACCTGGGATTTTTGAGCATCATTTTTTCATCGGGAGAAGAACCTTGGAGACTAGAAGCACATCTGGATGGGCCTGAGGCCCAAAAGACACCAGGTGGCGCGCCTAGACTTGTAGGGCGCACCACCCGAGGTATTTCGACCATCGATCATCCAATTCACTTGATTCTTTCGCCCACCAACGTATTTTTACCTAAAAATCACTATATATATGGCCCCCCGAAGAGTTCTCGGGAGGAGAGCGCCACAGAAGACAGAAACACGAAAACAGAGGCTGAAGCAGTGAAGATTGGAGGGGAAATTCCACCGGGATCGCCGCCGGAGGGATCTCCACCTTCTCCAACGTCTTCATCATCATCACCATGATCAAGGGGGAGTAGTCCATGTTTGGACTACGGGTTTGTGGCAGTAGCTTGATCCATTTCTCTCATGTTCTTCATAGTTCTTAGTGCCATATGAGCTGCACTACATGATTATGGCTATATTTGTAATACCTATGTGGTGGATCCTTATTCTATGATATTGTGCTATGAGATCTGATCATATTATGTGCAAGATGTATTGATAGATCCATATTATGTACCCCGTTCTTGAGTATTTGTTCTGATCCAACTTATATGCAAGAGCGTGTGTGAGGTGATGTGTGTATTAGATGGAGTAGCATGGTTTTTGTGTTTGAATAGTGACAACAAATTCATGATATATTATGGTTTTGCCTTTTATTTTGCTACCTCACTAGGGATAAAGTGAATGCATGTGCTATGTTCATCACGTGACAAAAATGATGATCTTGCTTGTTCAAGG
The DNA here is from genome assembly GCF_022539505.1 of Lolium rigidum. Taxonomy (NCBI): domain Eukaryota; kingdom Viridiplantae; phylum Streptophyta; class Magnoliopsida; order Poales; family Poaceae; genus Lolium; species Lolium rigidum. The sequence continues at coordinate 76,764,411 of NC_061514.1, read as the reverse complement.
TAGCATATTTGACATTTCTTATGGCTATGCTCTATTAATTCTTAATACAAGATTGCACGGAGTTTTCCATTTCTTGTGGAGTATAAGAGAGACGTGTTACATAATCTCTATGTTAGAACGTGATGCCCATATGAATGCGTATGTCCACTACAACTTAAAAGAGAGAATAGTCAAGTGAACCCATGAACCTTGGTCCACTTTTTATCATAAGAAACACCTTTATATTGCTTTTATCTTGTTTTTTATTTGCTGCACTATTTTAATCTGAAAATATAAAAAACATTATTTTTCTTATTTGCATCCAAAACACCAAAAATAATCAACCCTTTTACTGTTTTTACTTAGTTATTTATTCTATCTAGTTTTACTTGTTTTTTATTAATTATGTTTCATTTACTTACGCGAAATCTTGTGCATGACAACCACACAGTGGAGTTGGGGACACAAGGCTTTATTTTACTTTGCAGGATTGCTAGAAGAAGAGACGGAGATACAACTCTTTGCTCAGTTCCTCGAGAGTTCGATATTAACCCTCGAGTCACCCTTGTGGGGGAAATTGCTTTCTGGACTACACACTCTGCACTTGGAGTCCCAATGTTTCAAGATATTTTGCTGGTGTTGTAAGCGCCATCACAAGGACATACCTTTTCCTTGCACATCCTGCTTGATCTTGATGACAATGCTTAAAGATCCATTCAAGCCGGAATGCCTCACTCGATTATTGTTTCTTCATGAAGACTCATGATTGCTTCCCCGTACACCACTATGGGAAAGCTTCCTTGAAAATCTTCACAAGTCCATTATCATCAAATGGACGGAAAGCTTCAAGCATAATTTCCCGAGATACCGAACCCACATAGACAACACAAACACACATATATGATGGGCTAGTTCACAAAGCATAATTGACAAAGCTTACCCTACAACAAGATCACATGATAAAAAGTGGTACAATCTTTATGCTTCATGTGTTGACCAACTTGAATTCAATCTTCACTCTTAGTCTTGGTCAATCTTGTATCTCCTATGCTTTATCATACTGTCTTGAGGTATATAGAGAACTCTTCATTTGATTGCATGCTCTAAACCTTACTCAACCATAGCTCAACTCATGAGACTATCATGCCAGCATCTTAGAGCCATATCTTGAATTCTTCTGTTGAAATCAAACTCTCAAGATCTTGATCATAATATAATTATCTTCAAGTCGATGTTCTTGATGCCAATAATCAAGGTATATCATTATATTCATGACATCTACACTTGAATTCAACATGTGGAGTACAAGAAATGAAGAAATATATATGTAACATTCCTTCATATAAACTCGATGAAAACATTAGTTCATAAAGATTATCATTAATTACCAAAACAACACACAGGAGCTATGTACCCTTACAACTATAAACAATTCTGCTAGCACAAATGTACATGGTTCATGTATCCCTTCCCTAGGACTGTGCCATATTCTAATCATTGGCCGATGCATAAAACTAGTTCAACGAGATGCATATAATCTGCCTCATACAATTTTGGTGTCTCATATTACAACTTCAAATCGAGGGAAGAGCTACCCAACTGATCCGAGGGCATGATCAAACGATGCTTTATGATCATAGTACTAGGTTCGATAGAAACATCCCGTCCAATCCCGCCACAAGTGCACCTATGTAATCATTCGGCTTGAAAAAATAAATTAGTGCCTCATATAAATAATTAAAAAGAAGAGATGATCCTACTCAACCTAGGTCATGATCAAATCAAGGTAGATGATCAAGCCAATAGGTTGCAGAGGAATATCCCTTCTCTAAGTGCTACATTCATATCATCGGCATGTACAGTAAAAAACCCAAAATGTTGAGCAGATCTAACCCTAAAAACGAATCTGATCATATCGGGCAAAATTAAATCGTTTTGTGCATGTATGAACATGTAGATTTTCTAGTCACATATCGCACAAACAAAAGAGATGACCTTATCCAGGCAAAGCCTAGCTTTTTTTTTTTGAGAAACACAGTACAAACGCAGGCGCTCACAAACACGCGCATACACTCACCCCTATGAACGCACACACGCACACCCTACCCCTATGAGCACCTCCGGAAGACCGAGCCGGCGGATTGGATCTTGAAATTGACGAAGTCACCACAGGCGCCTCGCTATAGCCTAGCTTAACCATCTACATCGGCAAAAAAGTACAAATCTACCGTCGATGCAATGATTATGCCCATAAATAAGCTTGGCAATACAAATCTATGTATTTTCATGCGGCTCGGAGTGGTTTGAGAACTTATATCATTGATGAACCTCGAGGAGCATTGTCTCAAGTAGAGACAATCCATTGCCGCCGGAGTCGATGAAGTCCTCCAGGCCAAGGCCTTCAAGTGTCTGCTATTCCACCGTCGCAGTAGTATTCTTCGATCTACCCGCGGTAGTGGAGCCACCGAGGGAGAGAGGAGGGAGAGGAGAGGGCGGGTGAGAAAAGAGACTGAGAGGCGAGAGGGCGGTGAGACGATTTATGGCACGCCTTCTCAATGCATACCGAATTTCCCCCTATTTCCCCACGCGTGCAAGCGTTTGCGCTAGTTGGCGCATGCCCCGCCGAGAACGCCCGAATCAAGCATTTGTGAGGAGCCAACTTTTAGGACGCTTTGAGAACCGTATGATGCACATACGTGAAATGATGTGGTGAACCAATCGGCCCTAACTTGACCCAGCGCATACAGAAAACAACATTGTGAGGCATCAAACTCGCCCTTGGCAATTTTCCATGCCTCAACCTGGATAACATAGTGGAAGATAGAAGATCTAAACCATCTGAGCTAACTAAGAGTTTTAGAGCATGCACAATGGAGTGACATCAGCCTTTTCTTAAAAAGATGTTGCCTTCTCTTAACTAAGAAACGATCTAGAATAAGAGATGCTATTTTCTCTATTATAACATTGTCTTTCCTTATCAACACAATCTTCTAGAAAATTTAAATGATTCTTATTAACTGAGACAATGTGTACTACCACTTATATGTATTTTATATACCATTATACCCCTAATCATTTAGATTTTTTTTTATAGGATACCGTTATTTTCTGACGTTTGTCAAAACACACATTGCGATTGTATCTTTGCCAGGTAAATTACAATTCTACATTTGACAGAACATACAATTGAGATAAAAATAGAAAGTTTTGCACTTTATCTTTAAAAAATTATATTTAAAACCATTCGTAGCATGGTTATCACCAGAAAATAACAGTGTGATGGAGGAATTTTTTTCCAATAATCTAATAACTGATTGAGATTATTAACACCAAGGATCCGAAACCAGCAGCTAAAAGTCGAAACCTTCTCCCCCAGCCCCAAACGCCTACACCGTATTGCCGCCGGACGCCCCCGCGCACGCCGACACCCCGTTCCCCCCGCGACGACCTGCACGTCGCCGCACTGCCCTCGCCCTCGCCCTCGAACTGCTGCCTCCATGCCTTCGCCCGGTACGCCTGGACTCTGCCCGCACGACTGCGCCGCCGCACTGCCCTGGCCGCCCTCGCACTGCCCGACGCGTGTCGCAATACACACCGCCGACGCCGCCGCACTGCACCATCCGCCGAGTGCGCCGCGAGCGATACACAATCGACGCTGCACCTGTCGTCCGTCTGCAACCAGCCCGACCGCGTCCTGCTCCCCCAAGACCAAATATGTAAGTACTTCTCTCTTAACCCCATGGTTGGGCTGATGTTTCTGTTTTAGTAGATTCTTTCTATTTTTCAATATTATGAACACATGTCTGTCTAGCCAGACAGTATTATTTTCTTCAGGTCTAGCAAAGGATTTTGGTGGAGGGATATCATAACTTGCTTCGAGTTGTTAGCACTTCAAAGTTAGCCTCAAATCTTTGAGGAAGCCTATGCAAGATGAAATGGAGCATGATGGTGCTTTGCCTTATTAGAAGATGTCATGTCGCCCTTTCGGGGTTATACATGTGTTTTTGTCTAATCAATTGCTCCTGCAATTCTGTGGGCTATGGAAACCACTCTTTCTTAGTAGGATGTCAGATAGGTACACTTCCAGGCTTAAGCTGGGACATGTATGTAGTTTATGCACAATGAGTGTACATAATATCTCTATATGTATTTCCATATCAGTGAAGCATATTGATTAATCTGAACCCTGCACTTTTTTGCTATCACCATTCTGGTCATTCTGGCCTGGTCTAAACATTCCTACATATAAATGTTTGTGCTAACTTAAGTTAATTTATACATTCTCATTTCTATGACAAAATGAACTGTTGTCTACCTGAACAACAGGTTTGATGACACAGATGCACATGCTGAAAAGAACTAATGTGCAGACCACATTTAGGAGATAGTCCAGCTGATGGGGTGGTAGCTCTTCAAAGTTACATATACAGGTGATTATTTCCAAGCTTTATATGATCATGCAGTTGAGTTAATAGAGAAAGGCGTGCCTATTTGGATCACGATCAGCTATTTATTTTCATCTCATATTCGAGGCAACTATAGCAGATGTGGACTTCTAGGTCCGTTCAACATTTTTGGAGCACATGTCCTTCGCATGAACTCTTTGTGACCTCTGATTATCTGATGTGAGCGCATTTCTGAAGGTAATCTTCTATATGAATCGCATAGCCTCATTCCCTGTGATGTTTTGATATTCTCATCTGCGCTGAATCTGCAATAATAGTAGCGCTAGCTTCTCTTTTTCTAAGGACACTACAACTCCGTTTAGGCTCTCGTTAATGATGTTTGCTTCTTTTTGTACTTCTGATTATTATGGTTGAGATTTCCAGTAATACACAGCTCAAACCTCTACCAGATGTTATGAAACATTCTCATTTATCATGTTCTTGGTGATGAGATTTAAAATAATTTCCTATTGTGATATACAACTTGGGGAATTGGTACTGAGAAGAAGAAATAGGGTATCACAAGTTCATTAAGTCAATTGCAAAAAAATGAGTTTTCCTTGTAGACTTTGCTCAAATTTGCAATGCATGGCCAAGTCAGCTTATGTGACTGTTTCCTGATGATCTGTTTGCTTGGTTAATTAAATGATATGCACGTGTGAACTGTGGCTGGTAGTGGGTTATGTTTGACTGAACAATAGTAGAAGCTTAGAATTTGTATGCTTGTGGTCTAGGTTTTCCATATTTATTTTCGAAGTTCATTTGGATCAGAGTAAGCTTACATATTTGTATCACTTCTGACTCAGACCATCCCTGAGACTCCTCACCTGCCAACGCTGACCTTTTAACCGTTGCCCAAAATTTTCCTCAATATTCCTTAATGTCTCCATTATGCAACACAATAATTATCAAGTCTGTTATCTCGGACAAGTTGTATTAGGATCATAGGGTCCCCAAGAATTGTTTACAAGTAAAGAGAAATAGTGAGCACACATAAAAACAAGAAGAGCCATACACAGAGCGATTGATTAATGTTATAACAATGTATTCCAATTTTGAAACTTACCTTAATGTTGTTGCAATACTTTGTAGAATTTGACTTAATGATTATGTATATACATCAATACTTGGACTTTCGACACTAGTTCCAGAAAGAAATGAGTAAGCGTGGTACTACCTCTGTCCCTAATTATAAGACGTTTTGGTGATACTATAGAATCAGAAAATTAGATACAAGATTGAAAGTTCAGCGAAGCCCTTCCAGCTGGTAACATGTATAAAGCTACAACTCTGAAGATTCCACTGATCGCACAAGCACAACTTTTCCATTCTGAACTTTTGGCATGCCATGCCCACGCACTGACGCACCAAATGGCAGGCCAATACTAGATTCTTTGAATCCTTCAAAGTTGCCTCAGTAGACAGAACATTGATATAAAAACAAAGACTAGTGCAATAATTATGTATATTTATCACAAAGTGTACCCTTTTACTAACTAATACTATAATAGAAGTTTTCTAGGCTAAACACCACTACCAAGTCATGCTATTATCTTTTCCAACTGGCATTGCAGCTCTGGAGGAACATTGCAAACATCAATATCCGGAAATATAATTATAAACAGTACCATCTGAATTCTCAAGCACTCTATTCTTGAGTTCCTTGAGCCATTCTTCAGCAGATAGGCAGGGGCTCACCGTTCCACTCCTTGAGGCACTCAAGCAGCGCGTCAATGTGCTTACCCTGGTTCATAGCAACAAACACCTTGTCCACCTCTTCACCAGGAGACCTCGTCTTCTCTCCGGTCAAGTACTCAGTCCCGAGCTCCTTGCGCACGAAGCGATAGAGTGGGTACGACCGGCATTCGCTGATGCGGTTCTGCTGTGCGGCGGTGCCGTTCTCCACGGAACACCGGGCAGACTCGACCTCCTTGGGAAGAACCGCACGTAGCTCCTGCTCGAATGTGGCAAGCTTGGCGAACACTGACGTCTGCACGTCCTGCTCGGCTTCACCATTGGCCAAGGCATGCTCCACGAGAACCGCACGCATCTTCTGCATCAGCGGGTAGTTGGAGCTGCAAGGGTCATCTGCGTACGCGAACACCGCCTCACGGTCGATCGTCAGGAGCAGGTCCTTCTCGCAGAAGCGTGCACTGTGGAGATGCCCACTGTCATTGGTGCTCAGGGTCTTCCTAGCCACCGTCTTCACACAGTTCTTGACGGCATTCTTGACATTCTCCTCGATGTGGCGGAGGTCGATAGCTTGGCACAAGGCGACCATGAATGTCGAGGACATGAGCTTCAAAATGTCAATCGCCTCAGCGGTCTTCCTGGAAGAGATGAGGCCGAGAGAGTTGACGTCTTGATTGTGCTGCTCGGCGCTCTGCACATGGTTAGTCACAGGGTTGCCCAAGAACTGGAGCTCGGAGCAGTACGAGGCCATGGCAATCTCAGCACCCTTGAAGCCATAGTCCAAGCTCGGGTTGCGCCCACCAGAGAGATTGGAAGGCAAACCGTTGTTGTAGAAATCGTTCACAAGCTCCGAGAACTGGGCAAACATGAGCTTGCCGATGGCCGCAATGGCAAGCCTGGTGTTGTCCATGGACACACCGATGGGCGTGCCTTGGAAGTTGCCACCGTGGATAGCCTTGCCGCGTGAGACGTCGATGAGTGGGTTGTCGTTGACGGAGTTGATCTCACGCTCGATGGACTTGGTAGCAGCACGGATGACCTCAATCTGAGGGCCGAGCCATTGTGGTGATGTGCGGAGTGCATACCTATCTTGTTTCGGCTTCATCAGTGGGTCGAGCTCACCGAGCTTCTTCGCGAGCATCATGTAGGAGCTGCCTTCAAGGATGTGCTCCATGATGGCCGCGGCCTCGATCTGGCCCGGGTGGTGCTTCAGCTTGTGTGTTAGGTGGTCGGTGTACTCCGGCTTGCCATTCATCACCTCGCAGAACACGGCTGACAGAACCTCAGCAAGGACACCAAGGATGTTAGCTTCGAAAAGCACCATAGACGCGAGCCCGGAGCCCACGGCGGTGCCGTTGACCATGGCAAGGCCTTCCTTGGGCTGCAGCTCAAAGAAGCCATGCTGGATGCCAGCAATCTTGAAAGCCTCTGCTGCGTTAACCTTTCTGCCATCTGGAGCTGTCGCCACAGAGTTTGGGCGGCCAGTCACAAGGCCGGCGATGTAGGATAACGGGACGAGGTCGCCGGACGCCGTGATTGTGCCCCGGAGCGGTAGGCACGGCGTCACATTGGCATCGAGAAGCGTGGCGATCGTCTCGAGAATTTCGAAGCGGATGCCAGAGTACCCCTGGAGCAGAGTGTTGACGCGGACGAGCATGGCCGCCCTGGTTGTTGCAGCGGGCAAAACGTGGCCATCGCTGCCGGTGCCAAATGCTCCCGCGTTAAGGAATCTGCCCAGACAAATAAGAAACAGATAAGGCATTCTGTACTCACACAGAAAGATGCTTAATCAGAAGTTCAGAAGTAGAACGGTTTAATTTGTACCTGATGAGCTCTCTCTGCAGAGCGCCACCCTCCTTGGTCCTCCGGTGTGAGGTGGCGCCGAAGCCGGTGGTGACACCATAGCTGTCGGTACCGTTTGCCATGCTGTTCATGACCCAGTCGCTGCTCTCCTTGACGCGTCCGCGGGCGGACTCGTCGAGCTCCACCCTGGTGTCGGCACCGGCGGCCACCGCGGCAACCATGGCAATAGTCAAGCTGGCGCCCTCCATGGTCACGACTGGCCTGCGGTACTCTTCTACCATCCGCTTCACGGCATCCAAATGGCTCCCGGACAGCTCCTCTGCCGCCTTCCCCCAGTTGAGAGGGTCGGCCCGGGCTGGCTGCGCCACGCAGAGGCCATCACCGTTGGCGGCAACGTGCCCGTTCTCGCACTCCATGGAGATATGCAAAGAACTAGGAAAGCAAGTAAGGTTTAGACACCGGTATGTGTGTGTATGTATTCTGGAAGTGGTGCTGGATTGTTGTCTGGCACTCTGGTGGAAGTACTTGTGCTGAAGAGGAGCTCGAATTACAGAGGAGTGCGCGGCTCTTCTTGGAGGGGAATGGAGGCAGGGGAGAGACTAAATAGGCAGAGAAGCGGAGCAGGGTTGGTGCGGGTGATGGTTGGTGTGGACCTGGAAGGCGAGGTTGACCACTGAATTGGTGGGTGCAGAGCAGGAGGACTCACCTGCCCTGGGTTGGTGCGCGTGGAGGTAGAAGAGGCAGAACACGCAGTCCATACCAATGTTGACAGTAGCAGGTTAGATTATTCATTACGCACAGCAGTTCATCTCTCTGCTTATGACGACGAGCGTCTTCAGTTTAATGTCATGCATAATATGTTCAAACTTATGTTAGTGATAATGGATCCCATGTCAAGTTGTTCACCACAGCAATTGCATGAAATGCACTAGTGTATGCTGCATGCTAACTGCTACCACCTATTGCTGAAAGCGGCTTTACCTAACTGATGCCAGAAACGCTGCACTTGGAGGTATCAACGTGCAAATCATACTAATGTAACCATATGCTTTAATTGACATTGGAGCACTTTAAACAAGGGGCTGGCTGCTTGCGCCGTGGATACAAATCTACAAGAAAAGAAATCTTCATAAAACGAAAGGAGCTTAGGTTTTCTGTTTAGCTAAAACAGTGTGGGGTTCTGCGATGGACAACTGGAGTCGTTATCTGCTAGCTAGTGCTCCATGGGTTCTCACTGGTACTCTTTTGGGGGTCTGAAGAACCTCACATTATCGATTTTAGACTATAATCTAGCACAAATGGCCATGTGGGGCTTGAAGTTGATCGAGACCTTGAGTATTTCCTATTGCAGTATGACGCTTTCCTACTAGCTCTCTTTTTCCTGTGTCACTTGCTGTTCTGTTTAAAACGAGGCAGACCAGCGGTCAGTCCTAACAAGGTCAGTCCACTCGCGAGTCTCGGGACAGAAGCTGCGTGGTGATCTGAAATTTGGAATCATGTAGGAGTATTTTTTTCCAGTAAACTCTACTTTTTTTTCAAAACATGTTACCCTTTTCCATTACTCAGATAAGTGAAATACAAAGTATCCAAGCGAACAACACAAACACAGAGAAGGGGATAAGAAAGAGGCCACCCTTGCATCACCAGAAAACCAGCTGACAGGTGCTCAAAATCGAAGCACCCACTATGGGGCAAAAACCTGGTGACACTCAAGCGAACTACAGAAGTTCAACAACACAGATGACAAGCAACAAATATTGTCCCACAAACACAACATCGAATAGATATCAAATGGGCTCACGGCCCTCCAATCATCAAGATCCTTGCTGGGGCTGCTATCACCTTGGGAGCTTCTCGCCATTGCTGCAGCGTTGTCAATCAGCTTCAGCTCTAATCTTCTCAGCATCACCTTCAGCATATAAACCTGCCCAATATTTTAGAAAGGAAAAGACTGTGAAGATCAGTACCAACATGAGATTTTAACACATAATTGTCAAAAGTTTTCTTTTCCTGATGGCCCAAATTGACCAACAGACTGCAGCAGTTAACAGGGTGTAAAACTTCTTGTCATTAGGGATAAAAGCATAATACCAAGCTAAACTTCGCCATAAGCTTTTGGGATAAGAGTTTGTTCCTAAACAGGAACCCAAAGCTCCCCACGCTACCTTGGCCACAGTACATGAGAGAAAAGATGATTAGCAATCTAAATACTATCACAAACGGAATATTTAGGCGACCCGGTCCATTTTCTTTTCTTCATATTTTCTCTTGTCAACACAGCATCCTGTTAAAGTTGTCAGAGATTTTTTGTTTTAACTTTCAAAGGAGTTTTCAGTAAGCTCTACTGATCTATTGAATCTTCGTCTAGGAAAAAAATGGGGACTCGCTTTTGTTCGTGAGTTGGTCGTCTGTATTTTTCCCTCTGCAGATACTGGGATAGTAATTTCGTTCTCATGTATTTTCTTCCTTAGAGCTCGATCCAATGAAACTGGGTGGTGAGCGAAATCACACGTATTTTCTTCATTCAGTAAGGCTCGATCCAGCGATCTACCGAAGCTTCATCTCAAGAAATGGAACCCGCTTTTGTTTGTGTCTTGGTCGTCTATGCCATTTCCTCTACAAAACAATAAATGACAAGGCACATTCCGGCCTGAATGTAAAGCTCGATCCACTGATGCACTGACGCTTCATCTCATGAAATGGAAACCCGCTTTTGTTCGTGTCTTGGTCGTCTATGCTATTCCCTCTGCGAAGCCCTAAATGAGGAGGCAAATTGCGGCCTGAATGTCAACTTCCGATCGGTCAGTCCAACCACTCCTCATGTGTGAAGTCCTGTTCCCAGTCCACACTTGACCTAAAGATTTGACTGTGTTGAGCAGACATATATTATTACTCCTTCCGTCTATAAAAGCATGTCTAATTTAGATGTATCTATACACTAAGGAGTGTCTGCATAGTCTAACTTTAGATGAATCAAAGATATCTTTTTATGAACGGATGGAGTACATGGCAACTGCAAAGAGTTTCAGCTGTTACTGCAAAGAAGCAGCAATCGAGAGCAGGGTTGCAGCATCTGTTTTTGTTTTTCTTCTTCAGTGACCACTCAGGTCACTTAATTTGCTTAGCCTAGGCACGCGCTGGCAAACCTTCGACTCCGACATTTCCACCAGCCCACCATGAGGAATGGAAACGGAAGGAGCAAGGGAATTCTCTGGTCTTTTGTCTGGCCGGTCATCCGCGTGCACACTATGACCACGCACGAGAGATAAGTTGCCTACCATGCTATTACTAAAGGCGATTTGTTTTAGCTCAGACCTTTTGGTGCCTTCGCTAGGGAAAGATGCCTTTTGGCTAGGGTTGCAAGCGGCGCCTGCTTCCCGTCCCGTTAGAGGAAAGCGATTTACAGAATATTGGAATTGTAGCTAGCTTAGTGAAAATATTTATCCGCAACCCGCGCCGCTTGTGGCTTGCCAGCCTCCAGCCTACTTTTGGCCCCTGCTCCATGCTTGTATGCTGATCATGGTGGGAATGCATATGGGACATTCTTGAGTGAAGAAAATGCATGCGAAATTGGTTTGGTCATGCTCATGCTCATGTGAGGATATTTATCGACTGATAGCGTGGAAATCACTGTCGACTTTGGTCTACATATGGTCTTCCTTTTCCACACGCAGGTTGTTAGCTTTAGAAAAGAAGACAGTCAAGATGTATATGCAGTTTCTTTTGAATGCCAATCAAGGATATAAGTAGAACTCTATGCTAATTAAGGAAACATTCGGTTGTTGGTATGTCTGTCCGTAAGGTTTCCGTAGCATATGCACGTCTGTCCTCGTGGCCTGGGAGCAAAAGCAGTTTTGCACACACATGCGCATGCATGCATAATTTTGAATTGACCTGCGTTGATATTTGACTTGACCAGTGATTACCAGGAACTCCCTTTACCAAATCACCAGCGATCAATTGATTGACCGTGGACTCAGTTGGTCAAAAGATCGAAGCATCATGGGATTATAGACTGATTTTGCTAAATATTGTACAAAATATTTCATGTATGAAATAGGGTGCCGAGTGCCGACAACTTTGTCAACCACACGAGCCTGAACAAAGATCATCTTTGATTGATGGCACTCGTACCGAAGTGTCATATCTTTGTTGTTCGGGCTATGTCACCGGAGATGGATGACATCATATTTATTGTTCATCCTCATATCTAGATGCGGGAACCCTTTAAGTTTGAGCACAGTGAAGGCTATTCAATATCTGCAGATCAATCATAAACCTCAAGTGCATACGCCAAATAGACCATTGGGGATGTCACCCCTGTGGCATCAACTGGTATGAAGCATAAGGGAGACCCTTGAAGTAATTGAAGCAAATTCGAGCCGGAGCTGTCCTCGGACAAACGACCCCTTTTTGACTCTCTTGGCCATCTAGGATCTGTTATGTGTAACCTAGAACTGTTGGCTCTTGCTCTTTTTTTTATCTTTGTAATCTTGTACTCTGATGGTTAATGGTTAATATATCTTTTATGTTAAATAATCAAAACAAAGCCTAAGAGAATGAAAGAAATCGCAAAAAATCACCACTATTTAGTCAAGAGTTTGCAAAATCATCGACATTTCAAAAATTCAGAAAAAACATTCCTCCTGCGTAATAACTTCATAGAAAGAACTAACCGTCAGAGAGTATATTGTCCAAGTAAGTTTATGGCCAATGGACCAAATGCCAGGTCAAGACATGGACGATGGGCGTTACACATCCCTTCCTATTTTGCGAGAAAGACCTTCATGCATATATCTTCCAATTTTGTATCGTTGATACATGCCCTCATCACCGACCCAACCATTCCCCATCATAGATCAACGGCGGTTGCGGTGAAGGCGACGAATAACGCTCGAATATCTCCGTTGGCCCTTTACAGGAGACTGGGGCCGCTCATCCTCGTTCGCAACAGACAGCAGCGAACGACATACTTGCATGCCCACCCCAAGTGCTCAACACACCCGGTCATCCACGGTAACGTGGAAGCCACCCCATCAGGACACACACTTGGGAGAACTTGGCGACAAACTAGGCGGTACCAAAAGATGAACAGCAGAGGTCGCTCACTCGGGGGCACACGAGCTCAAGTGCAGGGAACCGTGCCGGAGGGAGAAGCGTGTTGTGCTGCATGTTGGGGCGATGTGCGGTAGTAGGTTGTGGGGGACCTCTACATAGTTTATGCACACTGAGTGTACATATATAATATCTCTATATGTATTTCCATAACAGTGAAGCATATTTATTCACTAAACATTCTGAAAATAAGCAAACTCGTTAATTTGCTATCACCATTCTGGTTATTCTTGCCTGGTCTAAACATTGCTACATAGAATCTGTGCCACTTTAGTTAATTTACACTCTCATTTATGACAAAATGGACTGTTGTCTACCTAAACAACAGGTTTGATGACACAGATGCAGATGCTGAATCGAACTAATTTACATAGACCACATTAAGGAGATAGTACAGCGCATGGGGTGGTAGCCCTTCAAAGATACATATACAGGTGATTATTTTAAAGGTTTATATGATCATGCAGTTGAGTTAATACAGCAAGGCTTGCCTATTTGGATCATGATCAGTTATTTCCTTTTTATCTCATATGCAGGCATCGAGGCAACTATAGCAGATGTGGACTTCTAGGTTCGTTCTATATTTTTGGAGCACATGTCCATGGCAGACCTATGATTATCTGATGTGAGCACATCTCTGAAGGTAATCTTCTACATGAATCGCATAGCCTCATTGGCTGTGATGTTTTGATATTCACATCATGTGTTGAATCTGCAATAACGGTGGTAGTGCTAGATTCTCTTTTTCTAAAGACACCACAACTTCGTTTAGGCTCTTTTTTTAATGATATTTTCATATTTTTGTACTTCTGATTATTATGGTTGAGATTTCCAGTAATGCACAGCTGAAACCTCTACCAGATATTATGAAACATTCTCATTTATCATGTTCTTGATGATGCGATTTAAAATAATTTCCTATTGTGATATACACATCTCCGCGAATTAGTGCCGAGAAGAAGAAATATGGTATCGCAAGTTCATTAAGTCAATTACAAAAAATGAGTTTTCCTTGTAGACTTTGCTCAAATTTGCAATGCATTGCCGAGTCAGCTTATGTGACTGTTTCCTGATGATCTGTTTGCTTTGGTTAATTAAATGATATGCATGTGTGAACTATTGCTGATATAGTGGGTTATGTTTGACTGAGCAATAGCAGAAGCTTAGAATTTGTATGCTTTGGTCTAAGGTTTTCATATTTATTTTCGAAGTTCCTTTGGATCATAGTAAGCTTACATATTTGTATCGTTTTCTGGCTCGGACCCTCACTGAGACTCCTCACCTGCCAACGCTGACCTTTTGACCCTTGCCCGACATTTTCCTCAATATTCTTTAGCGTCTCCATTTTGCAACATACTATTTAGCAAGTCTGTTATCCCGGACAATTTGTATTAGGATCATAGGGCCCCCAAGATTTGTGTTTACAAATAAAGAAAATAATGAGCACACAGAAAAACAAGAAGAGGCATGCACAGAGTGATTGATTGATGTTATAAAATTGTATTCAAAATTTTGAAATTTACCTTAATGTTGTTGCAGTAACTTGTAGGATTTGTCTTAATGATTATGTATATACATCAATTTTTATTTAAATCGGACTAATTTTGGTGTATGTATTAGTCGACAGTGCATTGCACGTGCAATATTACTAGTTCCAAACAGAAATGAGTAAGCATGGTACTACCGCTGTCCCCTAATTATAACATGTTTTGTTGATACTATAGAATTAGGGATTAGATACAAGATTGAGAATTCAGCGAGCCCTTCCAGCTTGTAGTATGTCGATAAAGATACAATGCTGAAGAATCCGCTCACCGCACAAGCACAACTTTTTCATTCTGAACTTTTGGCATGTCATGCCCATGCACTAACGCACCAAATGGCATGCCAATAGTAAATTCTTTAAATCCTTTAAAGTTGCCTCAGGAGACAGAAGATTGATATCAAAAAAGGGACTAGTGCAATAATTATGTATATTTTTCACAAAGTGTACCCTTTTACTAACTAACATCATAGAAAATTTCTAGACTAAACACCACTACCAAGTCATGCAATTATCTTTTCCAACTGGCACTGCAGCTCTGGAAGAACGCTGCAAACATATATCCGGAAATAAAATTTTCATATAGTACACGAGAGCTGGACGCCATCTGAATTCTCAAGAACTCTATTCTTGAGTTCCTTGAGCCATTCTTCAGCAGATAGGCAGGGGCTCACCGTTCCACTCCTTGAGGCACTCAAGCAGCGCGTCGATGTGCTTACCCTGGTTCATAGCAACAAACACCTTGTCCACCTCTTCACCAGGAGACCTCGTCTTCTCTCCCGTCAAGTACTCAGTCCCGAGCTCCTTGCGCACGAAGCGATAAAGCGGGTATGACCGGCATTCGCTGATGCGGTTCTGCTGCGTGGCGGTGCCATTCTCCACGGCGCACCGGGCAGACTCGACCTCCCTTGGAAGCACCGCACGGAGCTCCTGCTCAAATGTGGCGAGCTTGGCGAACACTGACGTATGCACATCCCGCTCGGCCTCACCATTGGCCAAGGCGTGCTCCACGAGAACTGCACGCATCTTCTGCATCAGTGGGTAGTTGGCGCTGCAAGGGTCGTCTGCGTAGGCGAACACCGCCTCACGGTCGATCGTCAGCAGCAGGTCCTTCTCGCAGAAGCGTGCATTGTGGAGATGCCCACTGTCATTGGTGCTCAGGGTCTTCCTAGCCACCGTCTTCACACAGTTCTTGACGGCATTCTTGACATTCTCCTCGATGTGGCGGAGGTCTATAGCTTGGCACAAGGCGACCATGAATGTCGAGGACATGAGCTTCAAAATGTCAATCGCCTCAGCGGTCTTCCTGGAAGAGATGAGGCCGAGAGAGTTGACGTCTTGGTTGTGCTGCTCGGCGCTCTGAACATGGTTAGTCACAGGGTTGCCCAAGAACTGGAGCTCGGAGCAGTACGAGGCCATAGCAATCTCAGCACCCTTGAAGCCATAGTCCAAGCTCGGGTTGCGCCCACCAGAGAGATTGGAAGGCAAACCGTTGTTGTAGAAATCGTTCACCAGCTCCGAGAACTGGGCAAACATGAGCTTGCCGATGGCAGCAATGGCAAGCCTGGTGTTGTCCATCGACACACCGATGGGCGTGCCCTGGAAGTTGCCACCATGGATTGCTTTGCCGCGGGAGACGTCGATGAGTGGGTTGTCGTTGACGGAGTTGATCTCGCGCTCAATCGACTTGGTAGCGGCACGGATGACCTCAATCTGAGGGCCAAGCCATTGCGGTGATGTGCGGAGTGCATACCTATCTTGCTTCGGCTTCATCAGCGGGTCAAGCTCGCCGAGCTTCTTTGCGAGCATCATGTAGGAGCTGCCTTCAAGGATGTGCTCCATGATGGCCGCGGCCTCGATCTGGCCCGGGTGGTGCTTCAGCTTGTGTGTGAGGTGGTCGGTGTATTCTGGCTTGCCATTCATCACCTCACAGAACACGGCTGAAAGAACCTCAGCAAGGACACCAAGGATGTTAGCTTCGAAGAGAACCATGGATGCGAGCCCGGAACCCACGGCGGTGCCGTTGACCATGGCAAGTCCTTCCTTGGGCTGCAGCTCGAAGAAGCCATGGTGGATGCCGGCAATCTTGAATGCCTCTGCTGCGTTAACCTTGCTACCATCTGGAGCTGTCGCTACAGAGTTCGGGCGGCCGGTCACAAGACCCGCAATGTAGGATAGTGGGACGAGGTCACCAGATGCGGTGATGGTCCCCCGGAGCGGGAGACATGGTGTCACGTTGGCGTTGAGAAGGGTGGCGATTGTCTCAAGGATTTCAAAGCGGATGCCAGAGTACCCTTGGAGCAGAGTGTTGACACGGACAAGCATGGCTGCCCTGGTTGTCGCAGCAGGCAGAACGTGGCCATCGCTGCCGGTGCCGAAGGCTCCCGCGTTAAGGAATCTGTCCAGACAGCAAGAAACAAATAAGGCTTCCTGTACTCATAGACCAATATGCTTAACCAGAAGTTAGAATGGTTTAACTCGTACCTGATGAGCTCTCTCTGCAGAGCGCCGCCCTCCTTGGTCCTCCGGTGGGAGGTGGCACCGAAGCCGGTGGTGACACCGTAGCTGTCCGTACCGTTGGCCATGCTGTTCATTACCCAGTCGCTGCTCTCTTTGACGCGTCCGCGGGCGGACTCGTCAAGCTCTACCCTGGTCTTGGCGCCTGCAGCCACCGCGGCAACCATGGCGATGGTCAGGCTGGCGCCCTCCATGGTCACCACGGGCCTGCGGTACTCCTCCACCATCCGTTTCACGGCATCCAAATGGCTCCCGGACAGCTCCTCAGCTGCCTTCCCCCAGTTCAGAGGATCGGCCCGGGCCGGCTGCGCCACGCACAGGCCATCGCTGGTGGCAGCAACGTGTCCGTTCTGGCACTCCATGGAGATATGCAGCAAACTAGTAAGCAAGGAAGCTAGCTAGACACCGGTAGTTGGTGTATGTGTATCTGGATTCTGAAAGTGCTACTGAATTGATCGGTGTCTCGCACTCTGGTGGACGTACTTATGTTGAAGAGGAGCTCAAATTGGAGAGGAAGGTGAGGCTCTTCTTGGAGGGGAATGGAGGCCGGGGAGAGATTAAATAGGCAGAGAAGCTGAGCAAGGTTGGTGTGGGCTGTGGGTTGTTGTGGACCTGGAAGGCGAGGTTGACCACTGAATTGGTGGGTGAGAGCAGAGCGTTGCTGACTTCGTCGTCTCCCAAAATGTTGACAGTAGCAGTTTAGATTACTCATTATGCGCAGCAGTTCATCTCCCTGCTTATGACGACACGCGTCTTCAGTGTCATGCATAATATGTTCTGTTAGTGATAATGGATCCCATGACAAGTTGTTCACCACAGCAATTGCTTGAATGCACTTAGTGCGTGTTAACTGCCACCACCTATTGCTGAAAGCAGATTTATCAAATTGATGCTGGAAACGCTGCACTTCCAGGTATGAATGTGCAAATCATACTAATGTAACCATACCCTTTAATCGACATTGGAGCATTTTTTTCAAGTTTAGGTTTTCTGTGTTCTTTTTTCTTTTTTCACAAAGTTTCTTCTCTCCACCTTGTACCGGTTTGGCCACTTCGCCTTTATTTATAAGACGGGACGAAAGCCTATTTTGAGAGGAGCATTTTAATCAAGAGGCCGGCTGCTTGTACAGTGGATACAAATCTACTCCCTCCGTCTATAAAAGGATGTCGGGAATTTGTCTAAAAGACTGTCCAGATTCATCTAAATTTAGGCAAGCTTGCGACATCCTTTTATAAACAGATGTAGTACAAGAAAAGAAATCTTAATCAAACGAAAAGGAGCTTAGGTTTTTGTTTTGTTTAGCCAAAGCAGTGTGGGGTTCTGCTATAGTGCTATGGTCAACCGGAGTCGTTATCTGCTAGCTAGTGCTCCATAGGCTCTCACTGGTATTCTTTTTGGGGTCTGAACAACCCCACATTTTCTATTTTAGACTAAGCTAGCAGAAATGGCCATGTGGGGCTTGAACTTGATCGAGACCTTGAGTATTTCTTATTGCAGTATGATCTACCGAAGCAGTATTTTATCGTGCTGGCTCTCTTTTACGTGTTTCACGTGCAGTTCTGTTTAAAACGAGGCAGACCAGCGACTAGTCCGAAAGGTCAGTCCAGTCGCGAGTCCCGGACAGAAGCTGCGTGGTGATCGGAAATTCAGAACCACATGTGGGAGTCCTTTATTTCTTCATTAAGCTCTACTGATCTACTCAATTTTAACCTAAACGGGGACTCACTTTTGTTCGTGAGTTGGTCGTCTGTATTATACAAGTTCTGTTCTCATGTATGGGTGGTGATTGGAATCGCATGTGTTTTCTTGTAGAATGCAGATGCTCTGGGATACTAGTTCAGTTCTCATGTATTTTCTTCCTTCAGTAAAGCTCGATCCACTGATCTACCGAAGCTTAAATGGGGCCCTCTTTTGTTCGTGTCTGGTCATCTAATGAAAACTTCCAGCGGGTCGGTCGAGCGGTCCAGCCACTCCTCCGGTGTGAAGTCCCGTTCTCGGTGGCTCAATGCACACTTGACCTGACAGACTTTGACTGCGTTGAGCATACGGAGGTTAACATGGTAACTGCAAAGAGTTTCAGCTGTTACTGCATCGAAGTAGAAAGCGAGAGCGGGGCAGCAGCATCTGGATTTCTCTTCAGTGATCAGTCAGAGTCCAGATTAGGCCATTTGCAGGCGTTCACGGGTACACTAGCCTAAGCACGCGTTGGCCTTTGGTTGTATCTTCAACCTTCGTCTGGTCTTTCGTCTGGTCGGTCATCCGCGTGCACACTATGACCTCGCACACGCGAGAGAAGTCGCTTATTCACCGGATTTTGCGTGAGTGGTGAAATCGTTGGTCGCTCCAAGTCCGGATCGTCTTTGCCAAATCGTATCGGTCCGCTCATACAAGCCGGGGTTGGTCGAAGGCGTGCATACATGCGCATTTTCTCAAGATGAGGTTCGGCCTGTGCGAAAAGATTGTTCGCTACTTTTGGTAAAATATGTACTAGTATGTTAATTATTGACGAGGGAATATCCAACCGGGTATACCCAACTAGCTCAGAGCATCTCTAGCAGATACGCCAAATTGCAAACCGCAAACACGAGGATGCAGGCTGAGAAAAAGGCGATTTGAAGGCCGAAAAAAGCTCGGGCCACTAGTGGAGAAGAGGCCTTTGGTCCCAAGCAAATGTCCCAGTGCTGAACCAAACCGGGTCCAATGGGGACATTGGTCCCGGTTCGTTTCTGCCCAGGACGACCCCACCCGCTGGCGCCTGTCCTGTAGTGGCCTTTGGACCCGGTTTGTATTACAAACCGGGACTAAACCCTTTAGTCCTGGTTTGTAATACAAACCGGGTCCAAAGGCCCCGCCTCTGGCTATATAACCTTGCCCCTGCCCAAGTGTGAGCCACACTTGGCCATTTTTTCACTATCTTCACAAGAGGGGTGTATTGCTTTCCTCTCTTCTTCACATGCACAAGAGGTGTTCGATGAAATGCTTAAGAGGATTTGCCACTTGAGTTTACACAAATCAAGCCACACTTAACTTGCTTTTTTCTTCTTCATCGAGGTTAACAACTTTATCCTTTTCATCTGCAATTGATAAAATGCATGTGTATATATACATCGTGATGTTCGTAATGGTTTTGATCAGCTTAATTATATCATGCGGATGAATCGGCAATGGATGTACATTGACCGACGGTTTGACGAGTTCACTGCGGGCCTGGATAATTTTATGGCCGTGGCGGAGGCAAACAAACATGGTGGCTTCATGTATTGTCCATGTGTGGACTGCAAGAATACCGTAAATTACGCTCACTCGAGTCTCATTCACAGCCACCTTCTGCGATCCGGTTTCATGCCCAGTTACTATTGTTGGACCAAGCACGGAGAAAGAGGGGTTATGATGGAAGACAATGACGAAGAGGAAGAGGATGATGACGGTTATCCCAATTTCCCTGAATACGATGATACTCGTGAAGGCAATGAAGACAATGAAGTAGAAGATCAAGAGGCACCGGATGAGCTCGTCGATGATGATCTTGGCCGGGCCATTGCTCGATGCAAGGAGAGAATGTGAAACCGAAAAGGAAAGGTTGGTCTTTGACAAGATGATAGAAGATCACAACAAATTGTTATACCCAACTTGCGAAGATGGCCATAAAAAGCTAGGCAAGACACTCGGAATTGTTGCAATGGAAGGCGAAGAACGGTGTCACCGACTCGAGGATTTGGAAAGTTGCTTGACAATAATTAAGAAGAAGCTTCCAAGGGGTAACGAATTGCCCGCCGAGTACGTACGAAGCGAAGAAGATTGTCTCGCCCTCTAGGATTAGATGTGCAAAAGATACATGCATGCATTAATGACTGCATCCTCTACCGCGATGAGTACGAGAATTTGGATGCATGTCCGGTGTGCACTCGCATTGCGGTATAAGATCGGACGAGATGACCTGGTGATGTTGAGGGCGAGCGCCCCGGAAGAGAGTTCCGCCAAGGTTATGTGGTATGCTCCTATAATACCACGACCGAAACGCTTGTTCGGAAATAAAGAGCATGCTAGGTTGTTGCGATGGCACAAAGAAGACCGTAAGAAAGACGTGATGTTGAGGCACCCTGCTCGATGGCTCCCAATGGAGAAAAATCGATAGAGAGTTCCCAAACTTTGCACAGGATGCAAGGAACTTACGGTTTGGTCTAAGTACGGATGGCATGAATCCTTTTGGAGAGCGAGCAGCGAGCCATAGCACCGGCCCGTGACTCTTTGTATATATAACCTTCCTCCTTGGTTGTGCATGAAGCGGAAGTTCATTATGATGCCGGTGCTCATACAAGGCCCGAAGCAACCCGGGAACGACATTGATGTGTACCGAAGCCATTAGTTGAAGAACTTCTACAGCTGTGGTCTCTAGCGAGTGTACGTGTGTGGGACGAGCACAAGCGAGGAGGAATTTGACCTAAGAGCGCCGCTTTTCGTAACCATCAATGACCGGCCTGCTCTTGGTAACATTTCAGGACAGTCAAACAAGGGATACAATGCATGCACGCACTTGTTTACATGAGCTCGAATGTGATTATTTGGAAAAATGTAAGAAGGTCGTGTGCACCGGGGCATCGTCGATTTCTTAGGCTTACCCATCCCCGTAAGAAAGAAAGGCAAGCATTACAACGGTGAGGCTGATCACCGGAGGAAGCCTCTCCATCGTGATGGTGTTGATATATTTGGTATGGTCAAGGATCTAGATGTAATATTTGGAAAGGGTCCTGGCGGACGGTCTGTTCTGAATGACGATGCCGGACACGCGCCCATGTGGAAGAAGAAATCTATATTTTGGGATCTACCCTATTGGGAAGTCTTAGAGGTCCGCTCTTCAATCGATGTGATGCACGTGACGAAGAATCTTTGCGTGAACCTGCTAGGCTTTCTGGGCGTGTACGGGAAGACAAAAGATACACCGGAAGCACTGGGAGGACCGAGCAACGTAGGAAAGACCCCAAAAACTGCATGAGAGAGTTAAAGGACGTCATTACTCCAGCTACGCTCTTACAAAAGCGGAGAAGGAAATATTTTTGTATGTCCGAGCGAGTATCAAGGTCCCGTCCGGCTTCTCCTCCAATATAAAGGGAATAATAAATATGGAGAAGAAAACATTCCGGAACCTGAAGTCTCATGAGCTCGTCACGTGATAATGACACGGTTGCTTCCGATTGCATTGAGAGGGCTTCTACCGGAAAATGTTCGACCGCCCATTGTGAAGCTATGTGCATTCCTCAATGCAATTTCTCAGAAGGTAATAAATCCAGAAATTCTACCGAGGTTGCAGAATGATGTGGTCCAATGTCTCGTTAGTTTTGAGCTGGTGTTCCCACCATCCTTCTTCAATATTATGACACATCTCCTCGTTCACCTGGTCGATGAGATTTGCATTCTCGGTCCCGTGTTTCTACACAATATGTTCCCCTTCGAGAGGTTCATGGGAGTCTTAAAGAAATATGTTCATAACCGTGCTAGGCCGAGAAGGAAGCATCTCCAAGGGCTATGGAACGGAGGAGGTCATTGAATTCTGTGTTGACTTTATTCCCGACCTTAAGCCGATTGGTGTTCCCGAATCGCGACATGAAGGGAGACTAAGTGGAAAAGGCACGCTAGGAAGGAAATCAATGATATGTAGGGACGGGATTTCTTTGACTCAAGCACACTACACGGTTCTACAAAGTTCCACCTTGGTGGCTCCAGTATATCGGTGACCACAAGAACTTTCTACGCTCCCGAGACACGGGCAGTCGAACGATTGGATTAGACGTGAACACATGTCGACTTTCGGCGGTTGGTTGCAAAAACATCTCCTGAATAATAAAGATATTGAAGATCAGTTGTACTTGCTGGCCAGACACCATCTTCGACTGTAGTGACTTTCCAAGGGTACGAGATAAATGGGAATACATTTTACACGATCTCCCAAGATAAAAAGAGCACCAACCAAAACAGTGGTATCCGGTTTGATGCAATAATGAATGAAGGCCCAAATGACACATATTATGGTTACATAGAGGATATATGGGAACTTGACTATGGACCTTCTTTTAAGGTCCCTTTGTTTAGGTGCAAATGGGTCAACAAAACAGGAGGCGGGGTTCAGGTAGACAAGTTGTATGGAATGACAACATTGGATCTCAACAATCTTGGGTATAGAGACGAACCATTCGTCCTAGCCAAGGATGTGGCCCAGGTTTTCTATGTGAAGGATATGTCTACCAAACCAAGAAAAAGGAAACATAAGGAAACAAATACATTAAACGATGAGCCAAAGCGCCACATAGTTCTTTCTGGAAAAAGAAACATCGTGGGAGTGGAGGACAAGATAGACATGTCAGAAGATTATAATCAGTTTGATGAAATTCCACCCTTCAGAGTGAACATTGATCCAAGCATCAAGTTAAATGATGAAGATGCTCCATGGTTACGGCCGAAGAAGATTAATTAAATGATGAAGATGCTCCATCATCAAGTTAATTGAAGAATGTTCATGGCACAAATGAGTATCTCAACATGGCAATCAATTTCCCATTTATTTTTGTGTAATCATGTAACTGTATGTAACATATTAAAAGTGGAGATGCGCCACGGGAGATTTCCCAACCCTTTCCCCAACACTTTGTCTTGTTCCTTCGACAGGGCGTCGTGCGCTACATGCTTTATCTCATCGAGCAGTGCGTCCACCCATGCGTTCTTATCCTGCCGACATCTTTAGTCCCGGTTGTACCCACCAGCCGGGACTAAAGGTTACCCACACGTCCTTATCCCACCGAGCGGTTTTGGCGCCACTTGCGTTCCCGCCTATTTTTCTTCCCGCGCTTTCCTCTGCTTCCCGCCTTCGTCCTCCCGCCATTTTTTCACTATATATATGTTGGCTTGGCCTCCATTTACATATCACATCTAGACTCATATCTCGCAAACCTCATCACCAGGTCACATGGCTTCCATCGT